>NC_133652.1:265756242-266056242 GCF_009905375.1 Apium graveolens | reverse complement strand
GTCACGCGCTGGCTTCCTGAACTTGACAGGCGCGTGTATGCTACTTCTCCTTCAACCAGGCACGTGTATACCAAAATCAATTTTCTTTGTAAATGTTTGTTTTGCGCGTGCTTTCCAGGAAGTCGACACTCAGAGTGGTTAAACAATTTATCAACCAAATTTGGTTGCCAAAGAATGGAAACTTGCAAAATTCGTACATCCCCTACAAAACAAACCTACCAAATTTACCGCCGAAGTGAACTAGAAATGGCAGCCAATTTACAGAAAGGAGACCTGAATAATTAATTTAACTTAAAAATTTTATTTACTAAAATTTAAATAATAAATTCATTTAAATCAAATTTATAAAATAAATTAATTTAAATTAAGTTAATAATATAAAATTATTTATGTTAAATTTATAAGATAAATTTGTTAATTAAAATTTATAAAATAAATTATGTAAATTCAAATTAATAAAATAAATTTATTTCATCAAGGCCTCTCGTCAGTTGGAGTTCAAACAACTTATGCACATTGAGCTACACTGTATCCTGATTTGTATATCAACCAGCATGCTCTGATACCAATTGTTAGGTCCCGAAGTATCTAGAAGGGGGGGTTGAATACGATACTCATTAAATTAAAAACTTCTTTCGAATCTTTTGCAGATATATAATTTAGTGTTCAGTAAGTTGAGGTGAATATTGTTTATGACATTAAATTGAGGAACACAAGATATTCGGGAAAATATATATTCGTATATAAATCCGTGAGGGTTTCTACACTCCGGTAAATAAATTAACCGGCTACAATCCAAGAACAACAAAGTTCCTAGCTACTAAAAAGACCAACAAATTATATCTTATACAAAGATCTAGCTTTTGTTTGTCTAAGAATTTAATTACAGGGTAACGTTTATAATAGCCCCTATGAATATACAAGAGTAAAATCGGGCATTAAAACGTTACTCCGGTGAGATGATTAACGGATATTAATTTGAGTGTGTATCTCATTTGTCTCTCTTTGCTTCAAATCTTCAAGTCTTGTGAGAGATAAGATGAACAACACTACTTCAATTGCATCTGCTTCAAGTGTAGACTTTGTACATAAATTAATTTATGTGGCTGATTGTGAGCCTTACAAATTAATTTATGTCTCCGATAAAGTTGTTGCTGAGAAATGACTAGCGACTACACGAAGCATTTCTTTTAATTGCGCATACAAAAAGGAGTCAATCACTTAGAATATTTCTCTTAACACTTACTTGCGACCAAGGGGCAATACAAGGCTTGGCACTTGATTTCTTTCTCCAAGTCTTTAACTTGCGACAAAAGTAAATACTAGTACTAGTACTTCACTTAGCCTGGTTTTCCATATTATATAAATAACTGTACTTTCACTGGAATCCTTTCTGGTACTTAGACAACGTCTTCATTGTTACTACAATCTTAATACTTCATTCACTGTTCTTCACTGATGCTTGAACATATAAATGAACTCCTTTCAGTTAGTATAACTTCAAGACTGCAGCTATCTTCTTTAACCTCTGTCTATACCATGTCTTCAATACTTCAGATTCCTATGCTTCAAACACTGTCTATCTTCAATCAATAATAATACGCTGAAATCTTCTGGTGACACTTTTATACTGAATCTCCATCATTTCTGAAACCCCTGAAAGTCTTTAACCTTTATTCTTCGTTGAGGCATGAACATATTAATGAACTTCTTTCAATGACCTATAAATAGATTTCAAGCCTTCTTCTAATATTTTGATTCTTTATATTTGCCTTGTCTTCATTTCTTCATGACTTCTAGTGTAGACGTGGTATTATTGATCTGTCATGTTCTAGTGTTGTTATAGTGTTGAGTTATCACGTATATAGTTCATACAACTACACAGTCTCACCAACAATATCCCTCGTTACCTCTTCAAAGTCGGCATGCCTAAGACTTGGATCTTGTAAGAAAAATCACCTGAGTTCACTTCATCTCACTGCAAATGTTCATATACAATCTCTACAAAAATCCCTTTAACAAAATAAAGAAAGATGAACTATTATTTCACAATATTAATTTAAGAGAGCAAATACATTACTAATAAGTCCAAGCTATAATAAATATACAAAGCAGACATCTAAAACAAGTAAAACGATATAAATATATTATATAATATAAAAAATATTTGAAAATGTATATTATAGACTAAATTACAGATTGGTGACGTGTACTATTTTATTTTTATAAGTTATTGGCTAACTTTTAGAAATCAACATTTGCATATTCGATTAAATATTTTTAAAACATAATAGGGCCCCACAATTGTGCCGTTTAAAGGCATGTAAAAATATTAGCTTTTTTATTATTGCTTATGGCTAAAAGTGCATATTGGTGACTAATGTTATTATATATTTTAACATTGTAAAATGACAGCGAATGAGAGGCATAGGTTCATGGGTTGTGTTAATGATTAAAATGAGTGATTTTTTAGTGGGTTAATGGTCCTCTGAGGAATGAGAGTATAACTGTGATTTCACAACTAACACGAAGTTTTAAAGTTTTGTTAAATCAGAAATAGGTTGCATGTTTTTTAAGAGATTCTCTGAAAAGTTTGAAATCCATAAAGATCTAACCAGAGCTGCACATGGCATGGGTCAGTCGGGTTACAACCCTTTTAGGGGCCCAACCCAATTAGTCTGGATTACAAAAGTTAACCCATTAAACTAAAGAAAACTATACAACCGAACCCAACTAATTGGCAATTGCATGATTGGTTGGGTAGCCGCATAGGTTTGGGTTGTTTAGATTAAGTAAGAAAATAAAATCATAATAAAAGCATATGTAGCTAACATTGATTATAAAATCCAAAAATGTAAGATGAAATAAAGTCTTAATTTTTAATTTTTACGTCATCCAAAATAATAAAAATCATTAATAGAAAGTTTTAGCTGAAGCTTTCCAAAAAATAGTTCAAATATTTGTGTCCTTCTTCGATTCAAACTAAAACATAAAACTAGTGGACACCAGATAATCTATTGTCAGTAAGATTGATAGTTTTGGATCTTGGCCTTCTCATTTGATTCATTGTAGTCCTTATTTTTCCCCATATTTTCTACAATGTATTTTAATAATTTAAACTTGATTAAGCAAACATAATAAATATGTATTAAAATATGCTTCAAAGAAAAGTATTAAATGAGTTTTTTTTACCTTCTTCATTTTTCAGAAACTCATAAGAATCAGTTTCATCCAATTAGGTTTTGGATTTAATCCTTCTACGACTACCCTTCAACCAACTTTGAGTTAAGGTTGCAAATGGGTTATTAAACTGTAACAATCGACCTAACCAGACCCTTAATTGAGTCGAAAAATTGAATTATTGCAAACCAAAGTCCAATTGGGTATACTTCTGATTGGGTCGCGTATATTAGGTTCGGTCAGAGTTTAACTATAAAAAAACCTTAACCTAACCAACCCAGTCTAATTATCTAGGCCCAACCCATTTCTATTACACATTATAGATATAAGACCACTCAAATACCTAGATACATTTCTCGATATGTTATAACATGTAACTTACACCCTAATTTTAGCAGCCATATCTCTATCTTCTTTTTTCTTATTGCAATTTGCAAGTCTGCGCTCATTCTTTGCTCAATCTCCATAAATTTGTAAGTTTATTCTTATATATTATCTTAATATCTTGATTGATTTTGTTTACTATCTTATTATGTTGTTACCATTTATTTATACATGACTTGTATCAATTCTCTATCTTGTAAGCTAAGATGAATCAAAATAATGAAATATATAATTTGTGTCTTGTTTTTCATATTTTCACATATTCATATACTCTATATTGTTAGCATGTAAATTTAAATTTTTATTTTATTTTTCATCTGAACCTGGTTGTGAATTGTGATTATTATCTTCTATCATTTTGATTGTGTTTTTATGATCAAATAAAAGGAGACAATTTCTGTTTAATTGATTCCATCCCAAAAAAATTCTCCATTTATCACTCATTAATCCTGCCCTTACCACCCAAAACCCAAACACTTCACAAAAAATTAAGACAAATTCTGCCCAAATGCCCCAACCTCTGATCCAATGTTTATCATATACTATAATCCTGGTGGACTTGTTAAACTCAGATACCCAAAAATGGAGAAAGATGATGAAGATAACCTACTCAGGAACAAGAAAAAGCCTATTAAAATTACTGATGTATTAATCATTTTATTAAAATAAAGGGTGAAAATACGAATGAGCCTATGTGCTAGTGTAACTAATATGGAATGGATTATGCTTTCATAGTACAAGAGTTTGAACAAGTAATTCGTGGGATCATTTGAGTAATGGTAACAAGTATCCAAATAACGTGGCTGATAAGAAACAGAAGGTGCTTAGTTTTACACCCGAAATTGATGAGGGGAGAAATTTATTGGTTGCTATAGTTAACAAAATGGGATGTTGCAGTGCATTGGCTAAGTTTGTGATAAAGGATGAATAAGATTTTAATGATATAGATGAGGCACATTTCAATGATCTCATCAATGAGTTTCAGCCTAAATTTGTTGTCGTTAGTCGCATGAGTATTACTAGGGACATATGCACCTTTTTTTATAACGAGAAATTAAAATTGATGGTCACTGGTCAAAGTTTAAGTATAACAATTGATTGGTGGACCAACCAAACCCAAATGTCCTATACATGCCTCACCGGCCACTCTATAAATTATGAATGAAAGCTACAAAAAAGGATAAATAAACTTTTGTCAAGTATCAAACTATAAAGGTGAGACCATTGAAAAGGCGATCAAGGGTTGTTTGCTTGAATGGGGTTATAAAAAGGTCATTTTTTTTACACTTGACAACACATCGGCTAATGATATAGCAGTTGATATCGTAAGGAAGGTCAGTGCATGAAAATGTTCCATTCTTGATGGTGAACATCTCCACGTGAGACATTCTGCTCATATCAAAAACTTAATTGTTAAAGACGATCTAACAAAGCTGCATTATTCAATAGGTTTGATCCGTAGTAAAGTGACATACACTCAATCATCTCTAACAAGGCTACTAAAATTATATCTTGTCTAAGAAAGAGCGAATTGATTACAGAGGCACTGATTTTAGACGTGCCTACAAGGTGGAACATAACATATATGATGTTGGATGCAGCTCTTAAAAAGGAGGAGGATAAGTTTTTGTACTACTTTATGGAAAAGGAAAAGGTGAAAAGAGCGTTGGACCCCCAACATCTACTAATTGGGAGTTAACATTTGTGCTTGTGAAGTTTCTTCCTATCTTTTACTTATCACGAAATATATGAGATTCATACTAGCTTGCCGAATTAGCAGATAATGATCATCTTTTGTTGTCAATGTTGTTAGACTGAAGTTCCGGCATGATAAAAATTAGCAAATTACGGATATTATAAATTCGTCATTGTTCTTGGTAGTGGTACTTGATCTTAATTACAAAATGAGGTATTTGAGGTACTATTTTGATTCCGTCTTTGTGCTGAAGAGACTTCTACATTTTTCATGAAGTTGGAGTTGGTTTTACAATGCCTGCTTTTAATAATAGTGAATTGGATGATGTCTGCATCAAGGTTAGTTCTCGTAATTTTCACTTATACATGGATATTTTTAGTATATTTACGTTATTTTGTGCATCCATCTGGTTGCACTTTGCGTTAAGCCAACTCGTTGCTAGTATTTTCATTTTATGTTCATGTTATATTACTTCATATCTTTGTTGCGATAAAGTTTGATTTTTGTTTTGGTTTCCTGTAAAAATCCTGTTGATATTTTTGTTAGAATGGAAGACAAGCACATATCACATTTGAGGACATCCGTATGCGCTTTTCAATTTTTGTTTTTCTGATTTCTGGTTTTTGCTTTCCATCTGTTTTGATTTTTTTAATTCTTTGTAGTCAAACCAATAAGGGAACATGTTATACCTTCCATTTAAATATGTTAATCAGTATAGGGTGTGCAACACCAGTATCTACAAAGTAAATTACTGATATACTGATATACTCAAGTGATCTTTAAGCAAAATATAACAACTGATATATTGGACCAAATAGAAAAAATATAGTTTGCCTGTAATTGAAGCATCGACAATAACATTATTATAATGACAGGAACCTTGAAAAATCATTTGAGATCTATGAACCTTGATAAATAATTTGATGTTTATGTGGTATTTATTAAACAATCCAACATAATTTGTTATGTTAACTCAATTAATGGAAAAATCTAATATTATTCTTTTATGCCCACAACATCATATCCTTCATAATAGAAAGTATTCAAACATTCTTTATCAAACACCACATTAAATCTGATATCTTATGTAGTTAAAACTCACCCGAGGACCTGTAACTAATCATGATCCACCAAAAATATTTGGCTGCTTTATTTTACATCGAGTTGATGCTCAAATTATTATTCTTGCAGAGCCCTTGCTAGTTGCAGATCAAAACTGCAGCAACCAATAAAAAATTAAATCACAGTCAATATATCAACATGAAAGGTATATTTAACCCAAATACTAGGGCTATGGGATAAACTATTATATTCTAGTATATGCTATTGTTGATTGCTTTTGGATTGTTTCATTAAATTTTACAAGCTTCTTGCTGGGAGCTAAATGCTCAAATATAATTTACAAGTTAAAAGGTGTTCGTGAAGTAGCTTATTTTTTTCATATATACTAATAATTCATGTAATGTTAAGACTTAACAGGAGAGTGGAGGTCTTTCTCACTGCTAACTATCGGCAAAAAACATGAAAGAGAAGGTTGCTTGAAAATTACGTGTAACAACAACAAATGGGAAGAACAAAGAAAATGAATGACACTAATATCTACTTGGATGAAGAACCTTTCAACCAAATAACCGATAATTTTAACATTTTACTTTGGTGTAAGGACAATTCTAACAGATATACGACTTAGTTTATGATTACAAAAGATATATATACTATTTTTGTATCCACTGCTGCTTCGGCATCTACAATCAGTACGAGTGGCCTAATATTGGATCAATTTCGGAGCTCTTTAAGTCCGAAAATGGTGGAGCCACTCGTATATACTGAATGCGGATTCTGAAGTAACAGTGGATACCGGAATAGCGAGTACATCTATTGTAATCATAGATAAAATCTTATACTTGCTAGAATTGTCCTTCCACCAAACTAGAATATTTGAACTTTGTGATCATTTGGTCGAAAGGTTCTTTAGCGAAGTAAATTCAATATTATTTTTTTACTGTATTGTTCTCACTAGGTAAAAAACCGCGCTTCGCACGGTGAGAAAAGCTTTTTCATGAGAAAAAATTTAGCAAAGTACATGGACCATGCCTGAAACATTTCTGCACATCAAGAGTAGATGGACCATACCTGAAACATTTCTGCACATCAAGAGTAGCCTGAAACATCATCCGTAAATTCATCCCTCCCAAAAAGAATTTGTGTTTTGATCAGATGCCCATAAAAAGAATGAACACCGGTAAAAGAACCAATGAGATTATATACAGTATCGCAAACAGATTATTAAATGGAGAAAATGTTTAAAAGATCCGGAGAAAATTGTTGCATTCAAAGTGGTAAAGAAGTTGGTTTCCAGAACCTCACGCACTTTCTTTGGTAATACTGCAGTGATATTATGTGTACAATGGTTTAAATTGCGCAAGGAAGGAGCTAGCTTAACAGGCTGACATTGCAAGAACCAACTTCAATGTGCCTAGTTTGTGATTAATTGATTTAGAAAAGTATAAAGATGAACCTAAGGATTTATACAATACTAACCATAGTGGTTACTCCTTCATTTTTTATGAAGAACCTGCATTTTATAAGACGCAACCAAAATTAATACTATTTTACTGGAAAAATAATAAAATGTTTAATGTAAGAGTAAAAATGTACCTGGAGCCAAGCAACAATTCACAACCATTAAGTAACAAAGCACTCGGGCTCAAAAAATGAATTTAACTGCTCTCCTTCATTTCAAACGAAGAACTTGTGCTTTGCAGGACGCGATGAAAATTAACATTTCCTGATTGACAGTATAACTAATGGTTTAATGTTAGAGTGAAGAAGCACCTGGAGCCAAGCAACAACTCTCATCCATCATTCAACTAAGAATTAAAGCTCAAACAATCAAATTAATAGTTGCCACTCCTTCATTTTTATTGAAGAACATGTACTTTGTAAGACGCTACCTAAACTAACCTTGCTTGATTGACAATATGATTACTGGTTGAATGTAAAAGTGAAGATGTACCTAGAGCCAAGCAAGAACTCAGCCATCATCCAAGTACCAAAGCTCAAAAAATAAATTTTTTTCTGATGAATGTAATTGAGCAGAAATGAAATTGATTTTCAATTGCACACCACCATCATACCAACAAAAAATGATATAGCATAACAACACCAGACATACACATGGATGTTCTTATTACAACCCCTCTCAAAATCTCTACCACTGTTGTCGGCGATATCGCCACATACTGAACATCGTGAATCAGATGTCAAGTGTGTCCCTCACAAATTTTAACATTGGATGCACATCCATTGTGAGATAGGTCCCGTGAAAAACTCATTTAAATTAGTATGTTGTTGCCCCTCATTAGAGGAATTCCATTAAATAAAAAGATAAATGCATACCAAAGTCTGGTACAGCAACACAATCTAGATACAAGTGTAGTAGCCCAAGTATAATTCAGGCTTGTCAATAATGCAACATATTCTAATTTCTATAGATTTAAGTTTAAACTTGATGGCATACCTTAAATCAAGTTATTTTAAAAATAATATATTATTTGGTTTTTTTCTTAAAATTTTCATAAATAAAAAAAAAAAGAAAAATAGACAAAGTTACTCTTACTCTTGTAGTAAGCTTGTAACCTGAACTGTTTAAGAAGTAACAACTTAACATGAAAAAGGTGGTAGACTAAATAGCCCAAACCCATAATTTATCTACCGGCACACCAAATCACCAAATCCAAACATGTAGCGCCATCCTACAATTGTATTAACCTGCTATCTAGAAAATATCACAGCTGCAGAAAATTGTAATTACCCATTATTACCTAAACTTTTGCAGTTCAGCAGTATGGAATATATATAAAATGTGTGCTTATAAATAAAAATAAAATTTGGATTGCCTCTTTTGCTGCTCTACTAACACAAATAAAATTAACAATTAGTTATTATTACTAATATTTTTCGAGGACATTTATAATATAAAGATGAGAGCTTATACCTGTAAGAAAAAATTGCTCCCAGTTATGGTTGGAACACCAACATTCTTTATTGTGTCATAACAGTTGACTTGTCACCCATGTCATGGAGCTGGCAGGCTGCAGAAACAATTTCCTCTCAGGGCAAAATAAATCTTAAATTTTACTCTTTTAGTGAGCCAAAACCTACACAATGCAAACAAAATAAATTACATGTTCAGTATTCAAGAGTCTCGGTAGACATAACTTTGGTATTATTTATATTTTTATAACTAGGCAACCATGTGTATAAACTAGTAAATATATTAACAGAGGCAAAAAAAAGGTAAAGATTTCATACAAGAAAAACCATAACCGAAGAAAAAGCTAGTTGTGCTCTGCTTACAGAATTTTAATCTATACTTAATATAACAAACATCAATTCAGATTCTTAGAGACAATTTAAGTCATTTTTATCGACCGTACAATGATGCGACTTCATAATATATATCCATATGGGCAACAGAAATATGAAGACAAGTTTTAATGCCATAAATAAGACTTGGCCTCTATATATTATAAAGGTTCAGCCACATTAAAATGCTCCCAAACTCATATCAATATTATAAACTCTTGGAGAGGAACATGCTAAATCCAACATAGTTGTGGTGTTCAGAATCCAATTTTTGACACATACCCTGTCGTGTCTTCTACCCCAAGTATCAGATATGTCAAAGTATTGGTTTAAGTATCCAAATTAAGAGGTGTAAGTACTTTGAAGGCTAACTTGGGGACAAAGCATGTATGTAGAGAAGTGCTAGTTAGTAAAAGCTGCAAATTTGAGCTTTTTCGTGGTGCTGTTATTTAGAAATATTATTGTGGTGCCAGGCAGAAAAAGTGCAACACTTTAAAATGTAATGCCTTCATTGTGTGTGTGGGCCTGAATATTATTAAAGACCTCTTTATAAATAATATTTTTTATTAGAGTTTGGTCATCCACCTCACTATCAGCATTGACTATGACCAGGCCTTATAATTCTGTGACTCTTGACAGGGCCACATACACCTGCCCATGCGTAAAAACCTAAACAGGAAGATACAAGACAACACGTTTTAAAGATTGTCCTTGGCTTTGATTGATCATCATCGTGAAACACGGCGCCACTGGCAGTTGGCGCCTATTAAGTTTGAATGGCCATTTTGAATTTTTTGATGACATAATGATACGTGGTATGGTAACATTTTGACCAATCTTTGTCCCAGAAATGATGTCTGCCCGAATTGACCATTTTCCTAAACGCGTGACTATTAACCGTGTGCCATTACAAAGGCCCCCTGATTGATTTAAATTTCTGAGCAGCATGATGGGGGTCCCCTCTTTAAGCTGTATGTTATGATTAGGGACGCCACTGAACCTTAAGTTATTCAAAAATTCTGCCGGGTATAACAAATCATCATTATCGGTGTTAATGCTCGCCTTGCACACACTATCAGAGCTTAGGTATGTCCTTGCTTCTCCTGGTATTATGTTCATTAAAAAGTCATTGAATTTATGAACTGTTTCAATTTTTGGTGTAAGTATAGCACGCTCTTTTAGATATGCCGGATCCTTATAACTTTCTAACAATGAAGGGTATACCTCGCTAACAATGTCTTCCATTGGATTCTCACCCGTTGTTCCGTATAACTCTGGAGGAATTCTTATCATTTCTTGTTCTGGAATGTCATATGTAGAATCATCTCCAATTTGTAATAGCCATCTATTAAATGATGCTATTTTTTTAGCGTGCACTTCATCAACCCCTTCCTATGCAGCCTCATATTCTGTGTTAAGAGAGGCATCAATAACATCTGCACGTTCACCTTGTGGAATAACAGGTAGTATCTGGAGGAAGTCGCCACCACATACTACTGTAAGGCCTCCAAAGGGCTTGGAACGACTATCCTCATATCGTGTACTTAGTATATCTCTCAAGGACTTGTCTAGAGCTTTAAAACAATGTTTGTGTGTTATAGGGGCCTCATCCCAGATAATGAGTGAAGTTTTTTGAAGAAGCTCAGCTAATTGTGTACCATATTAAATCTCACATGTAGATTCTACGGTGACATCCAACGAAATGCAAAATCGGGAGTGTGTTGTTCGACCATTAGGCAATAACAATGAGGCTATCCCCGAGGTTGCAACTGGCAGGACTATCATTGAATCTGATCTTAATTTTGAAGTGATTGTATTCCATAAAAATGTTTTCCCGGTGCCACCATGACCGCTAATGAAGAAAAGCTTGCCTTTATCATGTTGAACAGAATGCACAATTGCATCATACGCAATTTTTTGGTGATGATTTAAAGCATGCAGAGATTTTTCATGCAAAATATTTAAATCGGCTCGATCATAATTCAGCTCCTCGTTCAATAATATGTTTCCTATATCTCGTGTCAGCGATGAATTAAACTGTGGCATTCCATCTATGTCTTTTAGGCTCTTGTCTAGTTTCTGCATAAGGCTTTCAATTTCAACCAGCGCGTAAGCTTCAGTCTATGTTGTTGTTAACTGGAGGGTGGGGAACTGATGTGGATCACCCCACAAAGAAAGAAAAGAGAAAGAAGAAAAGGGATAAGAGAAGAAAAGGATATTTCAAAAGAACACGATCAATCCAAAAACGTGAACTTTGAATCTCAAATTGCTTAAATCAATCCAGAAACTAAGTAATTCGAATCTAACCTTCAAAATAATCCAGTAATTGAAGTTTAGAGGAAAGAAAAACTACTCATAGTTTATCTCAAAACAAAAGTTTTATATCATCCATTGTCTCCCTTAAAAGATTACATTAGAAGGGTATTTATAGGCTTAGACAATAACCCAAACCCAATAGGATTCCAAGAGAAATTCAATATCAGCTTGAATTAGCCAATATCTGAATCCTTCCAGGAAACAAATTTAAAAACCAAATCCGAATAGAAAAAAGACAAAAACCAAATCCAAATAGGAAAATAAAATCCTAAGTGCTTAAAACAAGAAAAACCCTTTCAAGTGAAAGGTAAAAACTTGCAAGCAAAATTTGAATTAATAAATATATAATAATCAGCTACTTGTACAACTTCATGCATCGCTCCTTTATTCCTTGTTGTCCAAGTAAGCTTCATAACCCATGTTTGCATCCTCTCCAATTTAGCATCACCACAAGTACACATAACCAAATCCAAATTAACATATTCATTCCTTGATCCTCATTATTCTCCTCTCCTTTGAAGAAAACTCGTCCTCGAGTTCTAAAATATTTAAGAATAAGCACACAACGAGGTGATTTCTCGTAGAACTTGAAAGCCTTAAATTTCAATTCCATCAGCAATATATTTGGAAGTATTCGAAAGAATAAGATAGTTTGATGAGATAGGTACATTCAACAAGTTCTCTACCCCAAAAAAAATCAATGTGTTCCACTTGGATGATGTTGTTTTCCTTGTCCACAACCTCTTTAGTTTCAAACTTCTCCTTTAGTATCTCTTGTCCGTCAACAATGTCATCACGCATAAATTTAGGAGATGCATCTATCTGATCTTTTTCAACAACCAAGACTTTCTCAACAAGTGATTGTCTTTCTTCATGCTTCTCTATCATAGCTTCTTTTGTAACTGGTTCATCTTTTTCATCCAAACTTGATGTAGTCGCCACATGTAACACATGGTAATCAGCAATAAGATCCTCGACATTCTCCACACTGACAAAGTCTTCTACTTTAGTTTCTTCTGAAAGAGTAAACTCGTGAAGGGAAGACTTCAATTTCTCGTCTTGTTGAAAAGATTCAAATTCCAAAGCAAGATTGTATACATCATTAAACGAGATATATGGACTTGATTTAACCTTTCGATATATAGGCAAATTCAATCCACGAATAAATCTTCCAATTGTAATTGTTTTCATCTCCTTCACGTCACAAATAAGGCGCAATCTATAAAATTCAGAAGTATACTCAGAAACACTCATAGTACCTTGAGAGAGGGATGTCATCTTCATTATACATTCGAATTTATAATGCAAAGGAATAAATTTTGCACGAAGTTTCTTCTTTAGAGATGTCCAAGTCATAATCTTTTCTTTTCCAGATCTAACTCTTTTTGTGTTTAGATTATCAAACCATAAGCCTGCTTTCTTTGTAAGTTTAAGCGCTGCAATCTTGAATATTCTCATCTCAGTCCAACCTGTATAAGCAGAAATCTTGTCGACTTGTGTAACCCATTCAATAAAATCATTTATGCTACCCAAACCTGTAAAATAACCAAGCTCTATACCAGGATCATAGACTTCATCGCTATCTTTCACCTTAAATAAAATTTTATCCAATTCGTCAAACCTCAATTTCGTTGAATTAGCAAGCTTTTGAGTACGTTTATCAATCTCATCCAATTTTCCAAGTAATTTTCTGAGCAATTCATCCGTAGCCATAAGAAAAATCTGAATTTTTTTGATGAACAGTACCCGTGAACAGTGCCGATGAACAGTGCCCATGAACAGTAAACTCGTGAACAGTGCCGATGAACAGTAACTCGTGAATAGTTTTTTTTCTTGAACCTAGATCTCCCAACAATTAAGAAATTGGAGAAAAAACCTTGGCCCTCGATACCAAATTGATGTGGATCGCCCCACAAAGAAAGAAAAGAGAAAGAAGAAAAGGGATAAGAGAAGAAAAGGATATTTCAAAAGAACACGATCAATCCAGAAACGTGAACTTTGAATCTCAAATTGCTTAGATCAATCCAGAAACTAAGTAATTTGAATCTAACCTTCAAACAATCCAGTAATTGAAGTTTAGAGGAAAGAAAAACTACTCATAGTTTATCTCAAAACAAAAGTTTTATATCATCCATTGTCTCCCTTAAAAGATTACATTAGAAGGGTATTTATAGGCTTAGAAAATAACCCAAACCCAATAGGATTCCAAGAGAAATTCAATATCAGCTTGAATTAGCCAATATCTGAATCCTTCCAGAAAACAAATTTAAAAACCAAATCCGAATAGAAAAAAGACAAAAACCAAATCCAAATAGGAAAATAAAATCCTAAGTGCTTAAAACAAGAAAAACCCTTTCAAGTTAAAGGTAAAAATTTGCAAGCAAAATTTCAATTAATAATTATATAATAATCAGCTACTTGTCCAACTTCATGCATCGCTCCTTTATTCCTTGTTGTTCAAGTAAGCTTCATAACCCATATTTGCATCCTCTCCAATTTAGCATCACCACAAGTACACATAACCAAATCCAAATTAACATATTCATTCATTGATCCTCATCAGGAACTGGAACCTTTTCCGTTGCATGTGAAGCATGTCTTCCGAGATTATTTGAGAATAAGTTTTCCAAAGTTCTGGTACATTGGAAACATGGCAAAAGATAAGGATTGTGATAAAGAGATTGCGTAATTCATTACCTGTTGCCCAAACTGCAGCCTCAGATAAGCAATCTATCCATTTTATATCATCATCCAATAATCCCAAAGCATAGCATGCAGCTTATATGTTACTCCATTTACGGTCCTTATGCACTCAAATGAGGTGTTCCCTTTTACAAAATTAAAGAGCATACGCATATAAAAGCGCTCCCCACTTGATGGATGTGCAAAGTAGATTCTACCAACTGCCTTTCCTTTTTTCGCCTGGTCCATAATTTATCCTTGGAATTCCAAACCCAGTGCGTGGGGAACTCAGCATAAGTCAGATTGCGTGCATCTTCATTTTGCTTGTTTGTCTCTAACCATTCTGTGAATTTGGTCTTTTCTATCCCGGGCATACTGAGCACGTTCTCAATGCATCGGTTTTCCTCAAATATAATAGTATGCTCACCAGGTGGGTGGAAAGGTAGGCGTTCAACTGATGGGTACTTGTAGTTGATGCTAAACTGAAAGATTCTCCAGCAAGCCTCACATGCTGATATATACCTGAAAGCAACATTTATGTTTTTTATTACTCTCATTGTAGTAACATATTACATAAAAGTAATCGGAAAAGGAAACCGTAAGGTTATGTAAAAGCAAGCAAATAGTGCATTTACGGGGAATTTTATAAATATTTTAAATAATGTTGCTATATTTTCAGGCATACATGGAGAGGATGTGTTGCCATGGCCACATGGCCCATGAAGCATAGATTTTTTTACCGCATAATAGGCATCAGGGTCGGTATTGATATCTGGAAACTCTGCACTTATTATGGTGTCCATATATTCCGGTGAAGGATTCTTCCATGACGGGTGCAAAAAAAGAAGTATATGTGCATGGGGCAAACCTCTTTTCTGTAATTCTATGGTATACAAGCCTGCACCAAAATTGTAATACTATTAGAATGCTAGAAGTGCGCTATTAGTTACTGAAATTAACAAAGCGAGCTTAATTGGTACCAAAATAATTGTTATTAAAAATTGGAGGCAATTCACAGGCACAATAATCTTACATGCCATTATTTCACCAAATGGTTGTTCCTTTTTGATGTAGTGAATGAGTTGTTGTAACTTTATCTCAAACACCCTGCACACAATATCAACCCTATTACGGTCATCTTTTTGCCCGATCAGTCCAAGCATGTCATTTATCTCTAGCCATTTGGGGTTACATGTGAATGTAATGAACAAATCTTGATATCCAACCGACCTACAAATAGCCATTGCGTCTTGGTAATTCTGAGCTCTGTAACGTGGACCTCCAGTGTGCGATGATGGCAAGATAACTGATTTCCCCACTGTGGAGCTGTCCAAGTCCCCACGGTGCACCGCATCCATCAAGCCTGAGTATAATTCTGTCCTGAGCTCGTTTTGATGGGTCCGAACCCACCTAAATCTCTCTTACTCAACAGCCATATAAGCATCCACTATATATTGTTGCAAGAGCCGACCTGCTAAAAGTAAGGTATGCCCCTCACTTGCCCTTTGCTGTAACCTGAAGCAATAATACTAGTACATCGTCAATGTTTGTCTTTTTGAATTTTGTGACCCCCTGTCTGCTAAGGGTATACCTAGTCTATAGCCATCTTCACCATAAGGGTGAATTATGGGATATGCCATGGACATATAACTTTGGTGCAACTCATCAATATATTTAATCCCTTTAGTACGGTGGCGCACAATAATGTCACGCTCAAATTTCGTCTCAGTGAGCTCACCCACAATCAAGCCGGCCACTTTAGATTCTGTTGGGATGTTGTACTGTCTACCGTCTCTTGTCCGGGCCTCAGGTAGGCGCAGGTGAAAAGTGGCTTGTGGTTGTGCTTCGAACATGTCCCTGACCTTTCCATAAGACCTCACCAAATTGCTATTCTCATCTAACATTTGTGTTAAACCTTGGACTATATTCTCATCAATAGCTGGAGTGTTTTTCGGATTTCTGAGTTTGCTAATTCTGTTACCAATCTCATTATCAGTGTCATATATGTAAAGTTGTGCAAACAACAGTTTTTTACCTGTTGGTGGTAGCAAAGAGCTTATGTTGTGGTAAATATGTCCGCTAGCACGAAACACATAAGGTCCATTTGACTTGTTAATTAATTTACCAACCTGGACCCCTAATGACGTAACAGCAAACAAAGAGTTGTAAGGTCGTATATTTCATCTGAAATTGTTACCCTCCTGGCCAGAATCGGGGCCAAGAAGATGTTTGAGCAAGGGGGGTGGATCTTTCATGAGCGACCGTTTCACACGTCCTTCCATACAACAAAATGTAAATTTTGGGTTGGAGGTGTGCATGTTCCTTTTAATGCGCTCTTCATACCATAGTGTGGCACCACAGTGCACGCAATTGTGTGTGGGGGCCCTAAAAGATGACGGAAGTGCCCTTTCAGTTGTGATGATACAAGAAGCGAAGAACGTGTTAATAATAAGAAGTGTAGTTACAATGATTTCATTACATGGGTGAAGAAGTAAGCGTGATACAATTATCAAATTTAATTAAATCAGCACCTGTAGCCCAACTTGTCGGGGTATTGCTTGGTCCCGCATCACTTGTTAGTAGTTGGTCACTGAGGGCACACTTAGTAGTGTCTGTGGGACATGATACCTTTGTCTATTTAATCATTTGCCCTGGTGGTAAATATATTAGGAGGGGAATGAGGTATGGCGTTATCAAACCTCACAATTACAATAATACACAAGCATATATATATTTTCATAGGATAAATACTAAACATCTTGAAGGAGGTCAAAGGTGCAACATATGTATTAAAATACCTGTTGCAAGTACAGAAGCCTCTGGCGCTGGTCGTTTGGCTGGTGTGTGATACACTGTCAAAGAAGCACTATCCTGGGAGCTTGAAAAAGGTTGAGTAGGGATGAATATGCATTTTATAAGAAAAAAAAGATGCAAAAAATTTGATGATAGGGTTTGCTGGCGTAATTCTGGTATTTATTCTTCCATAGCAGCATCTGTGATGTCTAGATTTTTTGCTGATAAATTTTTTATGCGCTATATATGTTTCAATTGGCATGCCTGCCACTCTGCTCTTAGGTGGTAGCACATGACTACATGGAGTATACTTGAAACCAGAACAACACATGTTTTATAAGTCTTTGATTGTAGTTATAGTAGAACATTGGACATAATAATTTCTCCCTCAATATAAATATGGCTATTTAACTCTATTTCTAACTGCCAAGTCCTTATTTTATATATTTTAATAATATGGTATTGCAAGTTCTTTAATAATTTTAGTTTTCAGGGATGTTAAGTTAGCTTGACATTCACTATGATAGAAACATGTTATGTAAGAGATTGGCGAGAATGTTATTAAGGTTAGTAAAAGAGGAGAAGCACCTCACACAATGCAGCTAAGGGATGCAAGCCTTGTTCGGTTGTAAGTTTTCTAGTTACCATAACAACCCTTCTTCTCATTCTTGCTTGACGGGTGATTTTTTTAAAATAAATTAGTCTGAATACTATCAGCCTGGGAGTCAGCTATCATTTGACGTCTAAGGCTGATTTTGAGAGTCCTTTCATGCCGCACCAGTGAGCACAACCAGCGCCGAAAAGATGTAATTTGCACTGAGACAACTCCCAAAGAGCTATAATCTTTGTTAGGTGGAACAAAATGCTCCATAACTCCCTTATTTGTAATAAGTAGATCATCTGGCAAAAATATTTGGTAAAACAAATCTTGGAGTACGGGAAGTCTGGAAGCAAATACGGAGCCCAACAACCTGCAGTTACTTTTAAGAGTTTGGTAAAAAAAGGTCTTAAATAGAGACTGTTAATATGATCTTGACTTATTTGTAATTGAATTGAATGACATTACTTTTTTCTTTAATTTTTTTTGTACAGTCTACTAATTTTTATTTCAAAGAATTTGCTTGATACCTTTTTGTTGAATTTTCTTTGCAACGGTTTTAATAACTATAAAATACTTTATAAGCTTAATTTTGTAGAATTAAGTCACCAAATATAACCGATAAGAATATCTTTATGATAAATAATATTTGATGGAATAAGGACTAATATAATTTTTTAGAATTATATGTTCGTATAGGCATTAATGTGAAGGATAATAATATCTTTTGTGGAAAAAGAGTAAATATAATAAAAATAAAATAAGAAAATTCATCCATAAATATTTATATTTTGAACCTCTTATTTATTTATTTATTTATTTAAACAATCCCTAGTATTGCTTTAAAGAAAGTTTGATGTTACAAATAACAATCCAAATAAATTATTTTTTTGAAGAATCATAACCAATTTTTCAATTTTGTGTGAGAGTAAGTTGCCGAAGGCAAATTTTTTATTTTATATTTGGGATAAAATAAAATCTCAAATTTAAAGGTGTGGGTTGTCATTTTTTTATATATTTTTATCCTAATTCAAGAATGTGAGTAACCCGATATGTTTTTGGGGCCTTGATTACAAAGCTCATTTTTTATCTTTTAAATTATCAGTGATGCACACAAAAACTTGGCATATTTGAAAAAATTATTTCTTTACCTATTGTATAAATAATATTAATATAGCTTAATTTTGTAGAATTAAGTCACCAAATACAATCTTTTTAAAAAATCACCAAATATATAAATAAGAATAACTTTTAAGATAAATAATATTTGATGGACTAAGTACTAATATAATTTTTTAGAATTATATGTTTATATAGGCCTTAATGTGACGAATAATAATATCTTTTGTGGAAAAAGGGTAAATATAATCTTAAATAAAATAAGCAAATGAATTCATAAACATTTAAATTCCCAATACCTTTTAAGATAAATTGATGGACTAAGAACTAATATAATTGTTTATAATTATATGTTTATATAGGCCCTAGTGAAGAATAATAATATCGTTTGTGGGAAAAGGGTAAATATAATCTAAAATAAAATAAGCAAATATATTCATAAAAATTTACATTCCCAACCTCTTATTTATTTATTTTTTTAAACAATCCCTAATATTACTTGAAAGAAAGTTTGATGTTAAAAATAATTGTCCAAATAGTTTTTTTTGAAAGAATCATAACCAATGTGGCTTAACAATAAAGTCACCTTATACATGAAATATACATGAAATGCACTGGACTGATTTTAACTACAATTATACCCGAAAACCATAAATTTTCATCTAAAACTTACTAACATAGTTGCAAGGAAACGTTAAACCAAGTTCAAAGTAGTCCATTTTTCCAGAATATTAAGGGGTCGTTTGGTTCGTTGGGTGGTATCGGGTTGGAATCAGGAATCGGGTTAAGCTGGTATGGGTTTGGAACTTGATACTTGATATCACCTATTTGGTTCCAAATAGGATGAGAATATATCACGTTGATAAACTAATTGGAATCAAGAATCAAAAGACATTTAATTATTATTTTTTGTTAATTAATTATTTTAATATTAAAATCTAAAATTATACACGATCACTTGACAATCATAATTAGTAAGGCTAAAAATATAATTTTTTTGAAAAATATCTAAGGCTAAAGATATTTTTACAAATATACTATAATTTTTAAAAAAAAATTGGAAAAATTATTTTTTTATTTAAAAAAAATGCTATTTTCCAATTTTTTTACGAAAATACTGTTTAATGCACTTGATTCAATTAGATGCAATTTTCGACGAATTTATGCCACTCCATGTAACCTCAAATACAACAAAAAAAATTTGATTCAACTAATTGTATGTCTGCTTGATTTTGGTTGATTCTATATTTTTGCCAAAAAAATTAGAAGATGGTAAAATTGCTAAAAGAAATAAATAAAAAAAACTAGTATTTTTGATAATTTTTCTTACTAAAATATGAGTTTATAAATATTTTTACGTAGTATTTAAAAAAATTAATTATACATTCACATTTTTTATTCATCAATAGTAAAACTAGAGCTAAAAAAAGAATTATACTTTAGTTAAAAAGAAAGACTAGAGAAAATAATAAAAATGATACCAAAAGTTTGATTTAGCTCATACCCACCTATTCACATGGGTTTCTAAACCCCATAACTCATGGGTTTCAGGAATGGGTTTTAAAACATAAAATTTTTAACCAAACACATGGTATGGGTTTTATCCATTCCAACCCCATACCTCATACCCAGATTTATTGAAACAAACACCCCGTAAAAGGTTTAGTCTATTACAGGGATAAAGTTTATTGTTAGAAATCTAAGGCTTGATGATTCCGTCCTCATCAGCCTGGATAATAGGAGACAACTTCCTCTTCAGCTCATTGCTGCTTTGAGGAACGCTGCTAGATGAAGAGGCCACCAATCCGGGAGTAGCCTGAACCCAGTAAGAAATATGGGGAGTTGGTTAAATTGTTTAGCATAACGATTTTAGAAAGAAGGCAAGCACATATAACATAGAAATCACTTACTTGTACAGGAATTTTATTTTCATAAGCAGTCTCCAGGTCTTGCACAGGGGAGAAAATTGATGACCCCCATAATCCTGCAGCCCTTCAACTAAATTGTACTTGTTCAACTTTAGCATAAACACATATTCCTTACCCAAAAGTGCCTGCAGCTCCAGCAGCACAGAATCATCCCCGGGTGGCATTCTGTCTAGGAAGCACGAGTGCGGGTGTGGCAGTACGGGTGTGTAGTACGGGGATACGTAAATTCGGCAAATTTGAAAATATGGGAATTTGGGTGCGGCGGGATACGTCATAATAAAATATTATTTTAAATATATATTATAGGTATATTAAAAAAATTATTAATAAATATTATTTTTTTTAAATTTAGTTTACATTCCTTAATGTAATAAGTTTAGATTATTCCAAATTCAGATTATTTTCTATATAAAATATTTGGGTGCCGTGTTTAATCATTTTAATTGTATAAAAACTCAACAACTCATCTCCACTCAATATATGAATATATTATGAATAGGAATGTGTGCAGTTCAATATATCAAAATAATATTATAATCAATAGGAATGCGTGCAGGTGCATCCCACGTGACCTTACTTTATTAACTTTCTCCTCAACACACATATACATACGCAGCACACTTATACACACCTATGAATATCCAAAATAGATGATGTTGTGACATCGCCGGAGTTGTGACGGTGAACGGCAGTCCCGATGAAACGAAACTGGTCACCTTTCCTCTACTCTAGGAATTCTACTTGCCCATTGTTATGAAACTGGTGAGTCAGTGGTGGTTTGTTTAATTGAAAATCAAACAAAAAATTACTGATTATGCCCTTCCCGCACCCCCTTTCCCGCACCCCCGCGAATCCCTTCTGCCAAATACGGGGATACGTCACGTGGCGCACCCCGTACGAATCCAGCCGCACCCCCGAACGCACCCGCACCCCATACGCACTTCGTTCGCAGTTCGCCAGGAGGGTGTCTAGCAAGCGCGCAGCAGTAGAATTGAGCAAAATAACAGTTGTGGTTCCGGTGCCATCCTCAACCTGAACATTAATGCAAAACCTAGAAGGAAACGGAGATATGTACTCAATAAAATAACAGGTTAGATACAGACACAGGAGTGAGAAAAAACACATATATTTTTTTACATTGCCAGAGGGTGGTCAACCGGTTTCCTACAACTGTTGCACATAAAAACCCCATCCCGAGGAGTGGCCTTCTTCACACATGCCTCGCACGATACATAATACCATTTGAAGCAATTTTTAATGGCAGTCACCATAGCCATCAATTTGACAACATCAATCTGTCATTTGTTGGGTGTAAAAAGTTATAGCCGAAATATGGAATAATGTATGCGGTGTACCTAGATTTTTTGAAGGACGTATATGAGCATAACACTTACCTTCAGCTCTCCAGCGCAGGTATCTCTCACCAGAGTTTCCACGTTCATACGATTAACGAACATGGCTTTCTCGGGTAGCAGCCTGGCAGAAGTGGGGACTTCAATAGCAACGACCTTTGGAGGTAAAGCACAGAAGCTCTTTCTTATAGAAGAGACATGCCCAACATCGGGGTTTACATAAATCTTGGTAGCGCTAGTGGAAGCAAAAGTCAGAGCACCTGCATAATATTATTGGGTTAAGTGGTTAGCCCACAACCATCATGAAATATCAAGCAAACAAAAGTATCATTTTCTCTTACAACGAAATTATGTATTTTTACAAGTAAGGAAAATATGACTGACGTTGAAAGGTCTTCATTATAACAGAGGACACAACAATAACATAGGGTGCATCATCTCCAATGTATAGTGCGGGATCAAATATCTCGCCCAGCTTGCCCCAAAGTGTAACGGTGCTGGTGACAGAGCTAACATAAAAGTAAGGGGGAAAAATATGTCAGTCTAAGTAATTTCTAGATTTCCAAATTTTGAACGTCAATCTCTACTTATTAATCAGTGAAAATCTGATATCTCTTTTTTTGAAGCCAGCCCCGACAACCTCAACCTCACCAAAACACCAAAAGCAACCCACTATGTCTGCAGAGTTTTGCTCAGTAGGTAATCCAGCATAATGAATATGTTCCGAGGGAACAGAAATGAGGTATCAAATTATCTAAGCATGTGGCAGGTATGTTTTTATATTTTAAAGCCATTTATTTTTCCAGAACAGGGAACAACAACATCAAACATATTTAAAACATTTTTGAGCTAAGATTAACATTGGTTATTATAAAGCTAGCACAACAATGAATAGCTTAGCACGTTAAATATAAAGAAGCTTAATTTTAGACAAATACCTGAAAGAGTGGTCATGTTGTCAGCACGACTTTGAAGCATGGGCAAATCCACAAACTGAAATCCGTACTTTGGTATTGGCACAACATCCTCTCCTAGCTCTACAACCTAGGTCGTTGCCAAGAAAAGCAGCCTCTTATCGCTAGCAAGAGGCCTGTATTGGTTGGTATTCAGTGCAACTTTAACATTCCCGAGACTATAGACCAGCCCCTTTTTGAGTAGGTGTTTAAACCGAGGAACCAAATGCTTACGGATAGCAGCATGCATAAGATTCTCCTGAACTAAAGACAAAATCATACATATTAAATAAAACAACAAAAGTAGTGGAGGTCATCAGAGGCTAGTTGGAGGCATAACCTTTTCATCAATCAATATCATATCCACGCTAATCAAGTTGTTATCCTTTGCGTTGACGGCATCCCAGATTTTAAAAACACGCGCCCTAATCGACCAATCCTCTGTATCACCCTCAATGTCAGAAAGATAAGACAACTCCAAACCTACACCACTTCAATGCAACAAAGCTAATATTACTACCAGTATTCAACTAAATTTACATAGGTACCAATTGCTAACCAACAATTCCCAGCAACTTGCGGCAAATCAAAGAACTTAAAATGACAAAGAAATATATATAACACAAGATAACAAACAATCCATAACCAAATCAAACAATAAAATTACTATTACTACCAATGAACAGTAACCACTAATGAACAGTTAGAGCCAACATCGATGATGATTATAAAGCTGACACAATAATGAAAGTTCAATTCAAGAAAACTAATATTAATATGAACCCATAAAACTCACAACTAATATCAATCTGATAACTAAATTTACAAAGCCGCCAAATGATAAATCACATATACAAAAAAATTAAACTATTATTAGCTCAAAACTAATGGAAGCTACTAATCATGCCTATAAGCTTGTTATGATGCCCCATCAATTAAAAGTAAGAGTTAAAAAATTTAAAACTGAAAAAAGAGAAAATATCTACACAATCAATGGAGGAAAGTTGTACCTTTTTTTATGCTTTTGACTCGCAGAAGAATATTGTGAAATCCAACATTAGGCATGGTGCCGGTATTTATATGTTAATCGTCAAGCAATTAAGGGTTTCAGTTACATGTAACCATCGAAGGACTTTCAATTTCAATGCTGAAGAAAGCAAAAAGTTGCACCACATTAATTCCACTACACACAGTTGTCTATCTCTATATATATACATATAGTACAAACACCCAGAGAAAGACTAATTGATCATCAAAATTAATTATCAATTAATCTATATTACTGGAGTGAAGAGAGGAAAGGGAGAAATCGGAAGAAGAGCTTGTAAAGTGTGCCACGTCAGACACCCATCAAGCACCTGTGATTTTCTTTTATATAGATATATAGATTTGTTGTTGTTGCCTAAAATTTTCTAGCAATTTTCTCTTTCGTGTTTTTTTACTAACGGTTTGCAATGAAGAATGATCTTTACTGTCCTATTAAGTGTTAACATTTACAAGATTTATTAGTGTATGTAAAAAAATAGCTAAATTAAATTGCTTCACTAACAACCAACAACTTGTAAATTATACATGTACGAAAATTAGATTCTGGCAAGTAGCTTGTAAAATCTAAAGAAACTGGCCGAAATCAAATTCTATAACATATAGCATGTACTAGAATGATATAGTTCAAACCCTAGCCATACCTCATCTGCCCTAGAATATATTTCTTTGATAAACTATACATTTACTATTGACATTTTGAGTGTGATTTGTATTTTATTAGGCTAATGCAGTTTCAATTTGCAAGGGCTAGAAAGAACATGATTTTAAATAACAGCCTCGATGCAATACATAACAATCAAATGTTTTCGGTAAATCATGGTTGGTTACAGGTTCTCGGGTTGGTCTAGATGTACCAACAGAGTTGTTGTTTCAATTTTAGATAATCTATATTTGTCTATTTGATCTAGTATATAAGAAATTATGTTATGCTTAAATATCACTAGAATATATCATTATATCAGTAATTTGCTTGTACTTTATCTTTATTGCACAACCTCAGCTGATTAACATGTCTAAATGGAAGGTGTAATCAGTCCCCTTATATTTTAGTTACAAGTAATGAAATATAAATAAAATAGTTGAAAATCAAAAATTAGAAGTGCAAACAAATGTCCTCAAAATGTGATATGTGCTTGTTTTCTATCTCAACAAAAATAATTAATTCAACAGTAACTGTAACAGGAAAGCAAAGCAAAACTAAAATCAAAATACTTTATAGAAAAGAAATAAAACATTATAACTATTAGCAACCAGATGGATGAACACAAAGTGCGAACAAATGGATACTCAAATAAAATGAACATAATAAAAAGGTTCACGTAAAAGTGTAAATAGCAGAAAATAACCCACATCATCTACCCCAATATTATAACAAGAAAAACCGACTCCACCTTCACGAAAATCCTAACAATCGTCTTAGCATCATAGACGGATTCAAAATAGTACCTCAAATTCAAGTACCTTATTTTATACATGGGATCAAGTAGCACAACCAAGAACAACAAAGGATTTACAATCGGCATTTCCCAAATATTTTAATACGAGCACACAAGTGTACAAATTCAAAACTTAAATGATGTATTAGTACAATCCATTGTTAAGTCAGTCTCAGCAGATTTGTGTTGATGTTTGCTATCTTCAGACCTCAGGGTGACATCATTCGAGCTATAACAAGTTTTCCAAGGAAAATTTAAATTTGTAGCATCACCCACATGTTCTCAGTATCGGCTCTACTGAGAATCAGACATGCACAAAGATCAGCAAGTACATATAACCAATAATATAACTATTAGTGATAGTTTCCCAATCTACAGGCCCAATAACCAAAGGTCCATAAGGAATTTATGGGCCGACCGCTGAACATGGACTAATGAACCAGAGAAACGTAAACCCCCCAACATCTGTCTTCCTCTCTGTGTAATGGCTGAAGCATTAATTCCTGAGGTTTAGGTAAATACACCAGTCTATTACATACAAAGATATACATAATTTTACATATAATGACATACACTAATTTTGGTTACAAATAAGCACTTGTACATTTATATCTTACCAACAAGGATCAATTACTGATTCTCACACCGGATGTGAATCATGTGGACAAACCCTCGCATTCTTCTCCTTGCCGGTTCGACCGAAGGACGCTCCACATGGTCGAAGGACGTTCGAACATCATCAGAAATTTGTTCGTAACATTTGACGCCGTTTGTGGGAACGTACAAGAAAGCTTCCACCAAAATCAAATGATGCTCATGTCTCCCTTGAGGATGACTATAAAAGAAATAACAACAATAAGAACTAGGTTCGGCTCCGGGAAATTAGTGGCTACTAAACATGGTATAAGGCTCATCAGAAACCCAAAGATCGCAGCCGAAGGAGTTGGATGTATACAAAAATATGGTCATGAAGGACAAGTATACCACGAAGGATTTCTAGAGAAGAAAAGCTGAGCCACACATTACCTGGCCCTCGACTTTTGAATAAAAAATGCTAAGTGAATCGGCCTTTAGTTCTTCTTTTATAATTGTGATTATACAATATTTTACCTGTTATATTATAGATATACATGTAGTTCATGTTGTGTACATGTCATTAGACTCCAATACAACTACTAGCCAGGCAATAACCATATTAAATTTAGTTAAAGAACGCTTGTTTAATGTCACTCTCCTCCGAGGAGCGTAAATTTAAATTATTCAAACGAAATTTGACATTGTTGTTGTTGTTGTTCCACTAGTGTACAAATCGAATTTGTCTGCATAATTGTTGTTCCTTGTCAACTAATTTTGACATAAAAATATGTTATTATAGCGACCTGATGGTGTGTTAAGGCTCAAATGACAATGATTAGACTCCCATTATTTCACTTCACATCCTGATGGATGGACGATAACATTGACATAATATGGCTTGGCAATGTACATCAAGCTCTTATACATGCATCAACTCTTGTGTTTGATGCCAACTTACAAAGACCATGACTCATTATTCTAAAACAATGAGACGAAAAAAAAGACTGACACTCCAGAGGAGAACTAGATGTTTTTAATTACAAATTTGCTTTTTCAACACTTGATCAGATATTATGATACACCATGACGTTGAACATTTTTTTGGCTAATAACAATTCTTTTTCCTTGAGGAAAAAAAAGAAAAAAGGTTAAAATAAGGCTTTTATAATAGCTAAAATATTTTACTACTGATAGTTTAGTGGATGCTATAAAAATATGGGAACTTGATTGCTAACCTCAATTCGACAAAAATGAAATACAAAACTCTGGGGATTTAATGGCCCTCTCCTCTCATTTTGTTCGAACTCAAAATGAATATAAGCAAACATTGTCAACCTATTAGTTCAGATGATTTACCAGGGATAACAAAAGCAATCCAAAAGAAGGGGAACAACGCACTACAGAAAATCTTAAACTGTAGAATGTTAAACTTTGCTAAATAAATTGCTTTCCTCTGGGCATTTCTGGACAACAATCTATATACCGTTCGAAAGATCTCAGAGTCTAGTTTTTTATGAAAAAAATGGCTCATTAAAAGGAATTTTCTACAAAGAGTTATAACTGTTTTAGTGACATGGTGTAAGGCTATCCAGATTTCTGAAAAATTGTCGAATGTCCAACTTTGCAGAACAAACTGATTTCAACCGGGCATCTATGGACAATGAACCATATTCCATTAGAAAGATCACGGAGTCTTCGTTCTTATGAAAAACCCTGTTCATGGAAATGATTTTTCTACGGAAAGTTACGGCTATTTTAGTAAAGAGGTGTCAAGCTGTCTAGACTTGCGGAAATACACTGCATCTACAGGTGGCAACAAAAGCAAGTCGTAAAACAGAGTAGAAATGTTAGGTCACACACACTGTAGAGGGGGTGAATACAGTGTGAAGTACAATCAAATCGAGCTTTAATAACTCAAGTAACATAAAACAAACTTTATTGAAACAATAAACTATGTTACAGTATGGAACTGTTACCTCTCAGTGATGAACAAATATCACGAGAGCTGCTAGGGTTACAATGAGTAATCTTCTCGAATATGATAACACTTTTAGTGTAAACCCTATGTCTGTGTTTATATACTACACAGTTACAAGATAATCGCTAATTGATATGGTATATAATTCTGCTTCCTAAAATATATCAATCAGATATCTTTTCTTCCAAGTATTCTATTCTTCACAGAATTCCTTCTTCATGCATATCTCTTCTTGCTTTCCTTTAATCAGCTGTTGTCCTTATCTAAACGTCCTTCAGTACATAAGTTCTGATATCCATCTTCTGATGATTATCTCCTGATAATATAAGTACTGATATCCTTAAGTCCTGACTTCCAGTAAGTACTGATTTATCCTGTTTAAGTAAGATCTGAAAACTAAACATAAATCATATTAGTCATGACATTAACAAATATATCTAACAATCTCCCCCAACTTGTAAATTAGCATAATATACAAGTTTAACAGATATTTGATGATGTCAAAAATATTAAGTACAAATGCATGAGAATTAGACTAGATAACTACAACTTACAGTCCTTAAAGCTTTACCAATCTTTAACTTCTGATAACAACTTCAGTCTGTACAAATATCAGAATTTAAGCAGTTGTAGATCTTGACTTGGCTTCATCTTCTGATCTCTCTGATGTCAGGAGTTGTTCTGAGATAGTTCTTCAACATATCAGCATATCTAAGTTCATCAATCATCCTCATTTTAGCATCTTTAATCTCTGTAGTATCTTCACCAATTTGAAAGATTGCAGCCCTGAGATCATTAATCTTAGCTTTTCTTATATCCTGATCCAGTCTGATCAAATATGCCTTATCAGACTCAAGATTGAATTCTACATCCCTGTAACCCAGAAAGGTAGTTATAATCTTAGCAGTGTTGGGCTTCATTTCAACTATATCACCCTTGTGATCTCTGTACTTTGGAAGATATGTGCTATCAGACTTAACAGAATAAAGCCTATTCTGTCTCTGACTCTGATCCTTCAAATAGTTTGCAGCACTTTCTGTTAATCTGTCATTCACTTGAAGTAAGAATACTACATGCTCCAGTTCTTCAAAATACTTCAATGGAATGACATTTTGCCTTATATGATAAACCCTACCATCTGTCATGAAGTACAACAAGATGTGTTCTTTCAAGTAGGTATGGTAAACTATTTGTACAGATTTCAGTTGATTCAATCTCTCAGGAGTTGCTCCAATACCTAGTTCACTCAAGGAAGTTGGATCATTGGTAGTGTTCTGTATTCTTCTTTCATCAACACTTCCCAATCCAGTCTTATCTCTTGCTTCCTTTCCAGTAACTACTCTTGCTTCAAAACCACTTGCAGCAGTCTTCAAAGGTTGAGTCTGTTTTGCTTTAGTGAATCCTGGTAGGAGTGTCTTTGATTTATCTTCTGATATCAAGTTAACTTGAGCTATGTCAGAGGTTACTTACTTCTTCGAAATATCAGAACTTACTGTCTCTTGACTCTGAACAACTTGAGCCATGTCAGAGGTTGTCTTAAAAACTTTTCTTGAAGTCAGAGCAAGATCATCCTTTTCATCAGTGATTTCTTCATTCTCAGGAGGCACATAAACCTTGATAGGTTCACCAACTTTTTCTTTACCCTTGGATCTTGGATCTATCTGCGGTTATGATTTAGCCAATGTTGCTTCAGTATTTGTCCTTTCTTTTATCACAATGCCTTTGAGTTTTGGAAGTGTCTTTTTACCAGAAGCTTCAGATTTAGATGTGACTTTCTCTGATTTAAGTCTGGCTTCTTCTTCCATTAAACTCTCCAAGTCATTCCTGGATTTTCCTGAAGAAATAACTGTCTTGACATTTCTTCATCAAGATCTAAAAGTTCATCAGAACTTATCCTTTTACCAGTAGCAGAACTAATTCTTTTTTCAGTACCAGAACTTGTCCTGTGACTTGTGATTTCAGCTTTTCTTGATGAGAAACCTCTACCTTGACTATGACCTCTACCCATTTCAGAGTTTCCTTGGTCATCCTTTTCATCATCCTTCCCCTTCAGTGTCTTATCAGTTTTGCATTTGGACTTAATTACTTTCTCCCCCTTTTTGGCATCAGCAGGTAAGAGAAGAGAGACAAGCAATTCCACTGAGGCTTGGATTTCATTAAGTTGAGATTGCTGAGAAGCTTGATTTTTCAGAATATCATCAATTTGAGCTTGTTGTTTCTCTTGGTTCTTCTCAATATAAGCAACTCTGTCAAAGGTAGGTTGGAAGAATTTTTTCTTGTCAGTCTTCTGAACTTGTTCTTGCTTAATGAATTCTTCCTGAATCTTATGTAACTCTGTATGAGTAGTTGAATGAAGACCTTGTAGATGTTTAGTACTCAATGCAGTGACTCTAAGCTGTGTTTTGAAATCATCAGTAATTAACATCTCATCAGCTTTAGTCAAGTGCTCAGCAAGATGCTTTGCAGATGGAGCACAGGTAACTGAGTTCCATTCCTTAGTCCACTCCTGTCTTGCAGGAGTTTCACTCCAAGGCACTGGTGCTTCTCTTGTAACAAACTTCTTAACAAGTTCAGATTTAAGAACAGTTTTTTGAGGAGCATGTCCTGAAGGACCTACTTCATCAGCATCTGCAGTTAGAGCAGCATCACCAGTATCTCCAGCATTTGCAGCATCAGAACTTACAAAATCAGTATCTTCTGATAAAACAATAGTATGAGTAGCAATGGAGGCTTCGGGATCATCCTCTAATTGCTGATCTGGTTCCAAGTTCTGATCAGCAGCCATATCCTGATGCTCACCTATATTCTGATCATCAGCATCTAGAGGCAGAGAAGGTGTAGTAGATAATTCTGGAGTTTGAACAGCATCAGTAACAGGTGTTGATGATGGATTAGTTGATGTTGGAGCTTCTAAGTAAAGTACTTCAGGCACAACCAAGTTCTAGATATCAATATCAGCACTTGTGCCTGAATTAATAGGAGATACAGTCCTAGGAGACACAGATGGTGTGTTGGCCTTTTCAGTAAAAACTTCCTTAGTTGAAGGTAATGGAGAAGCAGGGGCCTTAGTAGAAACTGGTTCTTGTGAGATCAGAGATTCCTGATCTCCTTCCTTAGCTGCTGCTTCCTCATCATCTGAAACTGGCCTTTTTGCCCTCTGTTTCTTGTATCTCTTTGAAGATATGGATTCCTTGGGAGTTTCATCAACAGTCATTTTTCTAAGCCTTTTGAGAAGCCTAGATCCCCCAATTGCAGAATCCTTCTGAGAAGGAACTTTCTCAGCTTCTTTGACAACAGGTTCTGATGTAGAAACCTGTTCCTCACTGTCAGATTCATCTCTCAAAATAATCCTCCTTCTCTTCTGAGGTGTTTGGGGAACTGTCTTTGTCCTCTTAGCCTTGGAAGATGAAGGCTTCACAGGAGGTGCTGAGGATGAAGGTTGAACTGTCTGTGAAGTGGAGAGATATGATTTGAGATATTGTCTGAGGGTAGGTTGAGTAGTATGAGTGGTATGTGCTGATGATTGTTGTGGTGTTTGAGATGTGGTGGTTGGTTGGACATCAGGATAAACAGATCTGTAGGTATCAGGATCAGCATTTACTAAGATCTGTTTTACAGATTGAGGAATCTGTAAGGATCTAACCACCTTCTTCTTAACATCAGCATTTACCAAATCATTAAAGGCTCGTTTTGCAATTTTGAAAGATGGAGTTAAGTCAGTGGTAGGTTGGGGGTTATCAGCACAACAATGATTAAAAATAAGCTGACAAAATCTAGCAAAGTAGACAACATTCTTATCTTCTGTCATCCTATCCCCAATAAAACCTATCACAGCAGTTGCAAAATCAAAATGAGTTTGGTTAATGATAGCATACCCGATGTGCTGACTCATTATAGGAATAGCATCAAAGTTTGAACATTTATTCCCAAAAGCTTTAGTTATGCAGTCAAAGAAGAAGCTCCATTCCTTTCTGATATTAGCCCGTTTCAACTGCCCAAGCTTTGCCAAACTCTGCTCATACCCCAAACTAACCATGAACTCTTTAAGAGCTGATCTCTCCGGGGTTGAAAAAGTACATCCTTCTGGTAGATGTAGGGCCTTGCGAATTGTACCAGGAGTTACCCCATAGGTAGAATCACCCACTTCGAAAACAATACTAGGAGTACCATTTTGACCACCATTATCAAAGTTTCCAGTCCTCCAAAATATCAGAACTTGTTGGCTCGAAAAGGTTGAAGGTTGGGTCAATGCATACCCGATTTCACTGTGTGCAAGAAGGTCTTGCACAAAATGCAACTCAGACGGAGCTTCAGCATTATCAAGAATTGCAGCATAGTTATTTGGAACAAATTTAGCTCCATCAATGATCAAATCCTTAGGTGCCATGAAAATAATCGAGATTTAAGAGTGCCTGTTAGGTGTTTGATAAAATGTCTAAATGAAAAACCAACGTCAGGAGTAGAAAGTGAGTAAAAGCAAATAGAGAGATAAAGTATAAAAATGAATAAAAGATTAGAAAATCCTCTCTCTGTCTTACTTATACTTTTAAAAAAAATGTAACCGTTGGACACCTGTCAGACATGCAGTAAAAATGAATAGTTAATGGGCACGGGAAAACAGTAATCATTACTTACCCACTTGCAGTTTTTCAAGGAAAAATCGTTCCACTTACCCAGTAATTCCATTAATCAAGGTAAATCAGTTTTAATTCAAAATTGAAACTGTTTTCACTTATTCAATTATTTTTCACTGCAACACCAATATTCTGAAAAAAAAATCGAGTGAGAATTCCAAAATAAATCAAGGGAACAAGTACTGATAACGTAAAATCAGAACTTAATTTAAATTTAAAATGTAATGGTCATCAGAATATGAATATTTATCAGGATTTATCAATGCATTTCAGAACATCTCAGAGACAAGAACTTGCAAAAAAAGAAATTTCATTAATATATTAAGAGAATACATTCATGAAATTTAAATTACATCAGAACTTTTACAAGATTGTCCTAAGCTGCTAAACCTAACATCAACAGCCTTAGTCCTAGCTCAAGAAGCAGAGCAAGGCTGACCATGAAGAAAAACAGGAAGAAGAAAATAAATCATTTCTTCTTCCTACTCTCGACAAACAGAATAGCGAGTCGTATGATTCGCTCTTGCTGGCGGAGAGCTTCCAGCCTTTCCTCCTCCAATCGCTCCAGATGGCGATGGTAATCCATGTAGAAGAACAGGAGGTGGGTGAGTACCTCCTGGGGAACTGAGTCCCATATCTCATCAGGAATGGCAATGACGTGCCATTCTTGCTGCCAGGCTTCACAGCTCAGCTCCATGTTAAATGTTTCATAGTTCAAAAACATATTGTAATTGACCATGGTATTTTTGATATAAAGAGTATGAAGGTGAATGTGATAAAAAGTTGATGTGAAGGCTGATGTGAAGTGGTTGTTTTTATAGGCAAAATAATGCCAGGAGACACAAAGAAATTTAATGTAATGCTACCTCATCTCCCTAGACTGGGAAGACAAAAAATAGTCATTGGAAGTGTAAGCCAGGGTTAATGCGCACAAGTAACAAGTAAAAATTACTGTACGTGTACGTGAACCACTATCCCAAATGATATGGACTGTTAATATTCTACCCAAACGTGTTCTGATTTAAAATGAGACCGTTTTTAGATTTTATCCATAGATAAGTCAAGTAAAGGATCAGAATTTAATATCAGAACTTAGACTTATATCAGAACTTAATAGTTATCAGAACATAATTTCTTAACTCAAAAAATGAATGCCTATCTTAGTAAGTCCTCACACAAATTCTGATATAGATTCTTCAGAACTTAATCATCAGAACGTGCAATCAGAACTTGTCCTCTGAATTTGTGTAATGTGACACAGAAACTGTTCATCTAAAATAACATAGATCACCATAGTAATTTTCATCATTCATATGGAGTGTTTAATGTGTGTATTAAGCTAAATATCAGACAAAGAGTAAAGTTTGATTCACTTCAATACATCTTAGAAATAAGGCATAACTAAAACTGTACTAAAAACCTGTCATTATTCTGAAACCTACTATTGAATGAGTTCATGCTTGAGTCCACCACAACTATTTTATGCTAATTTTATGCATCTTTTTAAATTCCATTTTACAGTGGCTTCTCAGTATAAGTGAGTCACGACTGCTTATCAGAATTTATGCTATTATCAAAGTATTTCTCCAGTAATCATAGAGTGTGAAAAGTCACCAAAAAAATATTTTGCTTTTCCGATGTATATTTACTTAATACCAGCAATGCACTTGGGTCGTTCCTTCCACATTTATACTCTAGATCTCAAAGGAGTACCTGAATTTTAATCCTTGAATCTTTTCTTTTTCTTTTGATAAGAGAGGTTTATCAGCACTTAGTACATTTAACAGATTTACTAGCGTCAGAACTTAACAGATGAGAAGCGTTATTCTAGTTTGTGACTTAGTAATAAGATAGACAAAGTAAACTCAACTAAGCTCAATATCAGAATTTGCTTGTGTCAATAGATTTCCACAGAAATAATTACTTCTAACATGGGATCCCTAGTTTATTGAAGACTACTAGGTCAGCATCTAGCACAGGTATCCTCATAGGATTGAGTAGTTACATTAACAGACATATCACTATCAGAGTTTAGAAACTTACATCAGACAACAGTCAGTACTTAAGCAAATTTTCAATTAAGCACAGAATACACAAAGAGAGTAATTTCTGTAAATACTGATCATAAAGTTTGATGCATCAGAACAAAACTAAGCAGATTTAGAGAAAGAACCTGAAACCATTCCAAGTTCATTTACCAATCTTGTAAGAGTATCTTCACACAATGGTTTTGTGAAGATATCTGCTAGTTGTTGATCGGTTGGAGCAAAGTGCAATTCCACTGTACCTTCATCCACATGTTCCCTTATGAAGTGGTACCTGATGCTGATGTGCTTTGTCATAGAGTGTTGAACTGGATTACCTGTCATAGCAATAGCACTTTGATTATCACAGTAAATAGGGATTTTGAAATATGTTAACCCATAATCCAGTAACTGATTCTTCATCCAAAGAATCTGTGCACAACAGCTTCCTGCAGCAATATACTCTGCTTCTGCAGTTGATGTGGAAATTGACTTTTGTTTCTTGCTAAACCAAGAAACCAATCTGCCTCCAAGAAATTGGCAGCTTCCACTTGTGCTTTTCCTGTCAATTTTGCAACCTGCAAAATCTGCATCTGAGTAACCTATTAGTTTAAAATCTGATTCTCTGGGATACCATAATCCCAAATCAGCTGTTCCCTTAAGATACTTGAAAATTCTTTTCACAGCTGTTAAGTGAGGTTCTCTTGGATCTGCTTGAAATCTTGCACAAAGACAGGTAGCATACATGATATCAGGTCTACTAGCAGTTAGATGGAGTAGAGAGCCAATCATACCTCTGTAATCAGTAATATCTACTGATTTACCAGTATCCTTGTCCAGTTTTATTGCAATGGCCATGGGAGTGGATACACTTGAACAATCTTGCATTCCAAATTTCTTCAACAAGTTTCTGGTGTACTTAGTTTGACAAATAAAAGTGCCTTCTTCATTCTGCTTGACTTGAAGGCCCATAAAATAGCTAAGTTCCCCCATCATACTCATCTGATACCTTGACTGCATCAGTTTGGCAAACTTTTTGCAAAGTCTGTCATTTGTAGACCCAAAAATGATATCATCAACATAAATCTGGACCAGAAATAAGTCTTTTCCATGGTTGAGATAGAACAGTGTTTTGTCTATTATTCCTCTGTTAAATCCACTTTCCAGAAGAAACTGAGCTAAAGTCTCATACCATGCTCTAGGAGCTTGCTTAAGTCCATAAAGTGCTTTATCAAGCTTGTAGACATAATCTGGATATTTGGAATCTACAAAGCCTGGAGGTTGTTCAACATATACTTCTTCCTCCAATTCTCCATTGAGAAAAGTACTTTTCACATCCATTTGAAAGACAGTAAACTTTTTATGAGCAGCATAAGCCAAAAATATCTTTATGGCTTCTAACCTAGCAACTGGTGCAAATGTTTCATCATAATCAATTCCCTCATGTTGAGAATATCCTTTTGCAACCAGCCTTGCCTTATTCTTTATAATTATGCCATCATTGTCAGTTTTGTTTCTAAATACCCACTTTGTACCAACAACGGATCTATTCTTTGGTCTTGGCACTAGGGTCTAGACTTTGTTTCTTTCAAATTCATTTAACTCTTCCTGCATTGCTTGCACCCAATCAGCATCTTGAAGAGCTTCTTCCACTTTCTTTGGCTCAGTCTGAGAAAGAAAAGAATTGTAAAGACATTCATTTGAAGTACCTGTTCTAGTTCTGATACCTGCATCAGGATTTCCAATTATCAAATCAGGTGTATGTGATTTAGTCCACTTCCTTACAGATGGAAGGTTTTCTCTAGAATTGGATGCTCCCCCATGATCCATGCTGTCTTCATTTTCATTTTCTGATGCTCCCCCTGAAACTATGCTCTCTGAGTTGGATTCTTCAGTATTTAGATTTTCAGAACTATCAGAACTTGGCTTATCAGAACTTGACGAATCAGAACTTGAAGAGCCAGATGTATGTTCTGATGCTTCTTGAGATGTGGTAAGATCTTGAGTATGCTCCCCCTGCATAGGTGCATCTTCTTTTGGCGTAGTCACCACAGTTTCAATAACATCAGAGTTTAATCCATCAGAGTTTGCAGTATCAGGACTTAGATTGTCAGGATTTTCAGTATCAGAATTTGAGTTTTCATTTTTAAATCTCAGCTGATCATGATCAATAAAATCTTCAAGTCCAGTAATCTTCTTGTATTCAAAAGAGACATTCATAGATTCCATGACCACTCTTGTTCTCAAATTATAGACTCTGAAGGCTTTTGTGGAAAGTGGATATCCAACAAAGATTCCTTAATCAGCTTTTAGATCAAATTTGGATAGCGGTTCAGGATGAGTCTTGAGAACAAAACACTTGCATCCAAATACATGAAAATACTTCAGATTTGGCTTCTTTTTCTTCACCATCTCATATGGTGTCTTTCCTTGCTTGTTAATGAGTGTTGCATTTTGATTAAAACAAGCAGTCTGCACAGCTTCAGCCCAGAAATAGGTTGGAAGCTTTGCTTCTTCAAGCATTGTACGTGCAGCTTCAATGAGAGTTCCATTCTTTCTTTCAACAACTCCATTTTGCTGTGGAGTTCCAGGAGCAGAGAATTCCTGCTTGATTCCATGATTTTTACAGAACTCTTCCATTATCAGATTCTTGAACTCAGTGCCATTATCACTCATTATTGTCTTCGCAGAATCTTTGACCAATTTATCCAGTTGTTTGACATGATCAATCAAGATAGATGCAGTTTCACTTTTTGTGTGCAAGAAATACACCCATGTGTATCTGGTGAACTCATCCACTATGACCATAGCATATTTCTTCTTTGCAATAGACATGACATTTACTGGACCAAATAGATCAACATGTAGTAGGTGATAAGGCTCAAGAATTGATGATTTAGTCTTGCTCTTGAATGAAGATTTTCTTTGTTTGGCCTTCTGACAAGAATCACAAAGGCCATCAGGAGCAAATACTGACTTTGGCAGTCCTCTCACAAGATCTTTCTTGACCAACTCATTTATATTGTTGAAATTTAAATGTGAGAGTTTCTTGTGCCAATTCCAGCTTTCTTCAATTGATGCTCTACTCATCAGATAGATTGCAGAACCATCAGTACTTGTTGAAAGCTTAGCTTCATAAATGTTACCACGCCTGTATCCTTTCAGAACAACTTTGCCTTTAGATTTACTCACAACTTCACAGTGTTCTTCAAAGAAATCAACATGATAACCTATGTCACAGATTTGACTTATACTCAGCAGATTGTGTTTAAGTCCTGAGACCAGATCTACTTCTTTAATGATGACATTCCCAAGATTGATATTGCCATATCCCAATGTTTTTCCAATGTTGCCATCTCCATAGGAAACACTTGGGCCAGCTTTCTCCACAAAGTCTGATAGCAGGGCTTTATTTCCAGTCATATATCCTAAACATCCACTGTCCAAAACCAGGATGTTTTTCCTGTTGCCCTGCAATCACAAAGACCACTAATGATTAGTTTTAAGGACCCAGACTTGCTTGGATCCTTAGCATCCTTAGCAATTGATGCGATATCTTAGCATCCTTAGCAATTGATGCGATATCTTCAGCAGTATAATCACTCTTCTCCTTTGGTACAGTCTTTGCTGCTTCACCTGCAACTACAACAGCGAGCTTGGTTGGTTTGTGAGGTCCTTCCTTGATTCTATCAAGATATTCTGGATCTGTAGCTTCCAGAAACATGGTCATTCTCACCTTCCATATGGCATATTCAGATGGTCTCAGTATGGGAACTCTGATGGTCTCACACCGACTTTGAATTTGTGTCTTTAGAGATTCTTCAGTTTTGGTAGGCTTAGTTGGAGTTTTGTGTCAGACATGATTGTGTTTGGATCTTAAACTGTTTGTGTGTTAACAGATAGGCTCTGATACCACTTGTTAGGTCACATACACACACTGTAGAGGGGGTGAATACAGTGTGAAGTACAATCAAATCGAACTTTAATAACTCAAGTAACAGAAAACAAACTTTATTGAAACAATAAACTCTGTTACAGTATGGAACTGTTACCTCTCAGTGATGAACAAATATCACGAGAGCTGCTAGGGTTACAATGAATAATCTTCTCGAATATGATAACACTTTTAGTGTAAACCCTATGTCTGTGTTTATATACTACACAGTTACAAGATAATCGCTAATTGATATGGAATATAATTCTGCTTCCTAAAATATATCAATCAGATATCTTTTCTTCCAAGTATTCTATTCTTCATAGAATTCCTTCTTCATGCATATCTCTTCTTGTATTTGACTCGATCTTCTTTCCTTTAATCAGCTATTGTCCTTATCTAAACGTCCTTCAGTACTTAAATTCTGATATCCATCTTTTGATGATTATCTCCTGATAATATAAGTACTGATATCCTTAAGTCCTGACTTCCAGTAAGTACTGATTTATCCTGTTTTAGTAAGATCTGAAAACTAAACATAAATCATATTAGCCATGACATTATCAAATATATCTAACAAGAACACATACAAAGAAAAAGAGAAAGTATATGACTAAGAATCGTTGTCTTGATCTGCTTTAGACAAGGGTCGAACGAAGAGTTTAACGACTATCTAGCCTAGTTTGACATGGTCAAGGCAACCAAATTCTTGGAAGTTAGCCTCGATCTGACCAAAGGTACATATATCGGATTCAGTACACTACTTTAAGTACATTTATCTCAATCCATTACATTCATCCCGATTTATAATAAAATAAATTTATTAACAAAATACATATTTAAGGTGTATGCCGAATAATATAGGAACTTGCTTAAATATTCAAGGGTAATATTTACCCCAAAGCGGAATAAGTCTTTAAGACACTAATTATCTTTCCTTCAAGATTGGGTAAAACAAAGTGACCTAATTACTTAAAATTTCAAAGTAGATGTTACTTAGTCCCTTAAAAACATGGGACGAAGAAGCTAGTTATAAAATCTTACTATACTGAGTTGACACCTAAGATGCATATTATCAAAGCCGAAAGAAGTATTTTACTTCATAATAAGGCTATAAATTATGACTATTGTAACACCCCCAAATCCGGGGTCGGGGATTCGGGTTGTCACGAGTTCCATTTCCCTTAATAACACCAATCTTAGTAAACAATCAACTACTCTGTACTGTGACCCCACAATAAACACACACACCACAAGTTATAGTCTCAGAGATGAATATCCAAAAATAATCACAAGTCATTTTATTCCACAATTATATGCCAATACACCTTAAAAGGGTTTCTGAATAAATTTACATTTCTTAGCCATTATTACAATTCATAAATATACATAAATCTGGTACATCAAAAGTTGAAGCCTAGCCTATTGGTAGTTCCTACCTCAGCTACAGCGACATCAATGCCTATAGGAAACTGCGGAACGTTTCCAATCCGCTCGCGAATTGGGAGTTTGGTCCTGTTCATCTTTTCTATCTGTTGTTGTGTGATGAAAGAAGAAAGCAAGGGTGAGCAGCAAGCCCACCAAAATAATATGTATAATGATTTACTATATATGAGCATTTTCATAGTACTCATGAAAGTCTTGGTCAAGAAGAAATGAATCAAGTTTGATATCTTAATGCGATGAAGTCGCAAAATATTCAGTATATATACATATATACTTTTCAAAATCTTGGAAGTCCTCTTCCATGCATAATATACACAGAGTTCCAGTTTATAACTGTATAAAATATCGTTGCAAGGTGATCTCATATATCTAACCTTGTCTCAACGTTTTTCTGAAAATCTTTGTCATGCATAAGATAATCATTTACTAGATATAAGTTTAAAAGATGAAGTTACAAGATACTCCAATTTACTTATATCTTTCCGAATATTACTTAAACTACCACCGTTCAAGTTATAATTAGTTCCTCCCATAGATTAAGCTACAAGACAAAACTTGTATAAAATCAATCTTTAAAATATCATCAAAATAAAATAAAGTTATGAGATACTTCATTTGATGCAAACATCATTTTGAAAACTTGACCCTGCCAACACTCAACAATCGCCCAACCGTAGCCTTTCTATCGAAGTGCTCTGGGTAGTGTTGCAGAAATATCCAATTGGATGATGAACTCATTACGGGAGTTTGCCGCGCCAGGAAGACCACTTACGATGATCAGTCGTAGTAGTACAACCCCACCATTTTCTACATGTAGAGGAGAACCTGTCGGATTTACTTATCAACCGAACACTGGACTCCTAAGGAATGGACCGTCTTAGCGGAACTTCCAGGCCATTGTGGGCCAATATAATAAGGCTGGGCCGGCGCCACTCGACCACTTACGCCACTCCTAGTTCAGATAAAATCCATGACTCTGAAACGTAAAGCTCGTCCCCCCTTTCCCCAAGTACAAATTTATTGATACGACTCCACCAAGAAGTCGTATCTAGTTGGAAAGGAAAACTCACCGATATTTCCCAGGCGATGCCTGTTAATGGATTAACTTGTTCCAAGAATTTTACTTCCCGAGTGTTGGGTAAGTAATCAAAATTCTTTTATCAAGACAGCAACCTTGTTGCGAATATAAAACACACCACAGAGCCGGATCCCTCAGGTTTTGAGCGAGTTTTTACATCCCCTTCGAAAGGAGGATCTTAAATATAAAAATGAGTTTTGGGATCCGCTCTAACTTTTAAAAATCATTTTGAAGACTCGCAAAACATTTTTGAGAATGTTCGGAGTGATGCTGATTTAACAAAATAAATCAGTCCCAATATATTAGAAAATATCTGAATATTATTATTTAAATAATATTCCCATAAAGAATAATCTTTATAAAAATAATTGAAGTAGAAGTTTTAAAACTTATACTTGAAATGAATATTAAATAACCAAAGATATACCTATACAAAAGTACTATCTTTATTTGAATAATCAAAAGTGAGTTTGATTATCGACACCTTATTCTTTAATAAAATAAAGAATATATCTCAGCAAATAATCGGAGTCATAGATCCTCAAATGAATATTCAAATAATATTCAATAAATAAAATAAGCTGAGTCATAAGCCCTCGAATGAATATTTGAAATAATATTCAATAAATAAATAAGCTGAGTCATAAGCCCTCGAATGAATATTCGAAATAATATTCAATAAATAAATAAGCTGAGTCATAAGCCCTCGAATGAATATTCGAAATAATATTCATTAAATAATATAAAGTTATCGAATAAACCTTATTCGATTAATAGTTTTGAAAACTATAACCATATATATATAAATATATATATATATATAAAATCTACTCAGGATCCTCGACTCCCGGTTTTAGAAAATGTTTTCACCTTTGGGTCCCTATACTAAGGGTATATGCAATTTACCGCTATTCTCTAGCATAGGTATTATCAACTGAACCAACAGATATATATGGCAAGAATACGAAACAGGCATGCATATGTACCATATCACATGCTACAATATATCGCAAGAATTTGCTAATTTAACCATCATGCATCTATCACAAGATCATGCATATACAAGTGTATACATCACAACAACAGTGTAACGGATAGAAAACTTGCCTGAGTGCTCCCGGATAGGCTTAAGCTTAGAGTGGGTCCGATAACCTATGAACAACAACATAAGTCATAATTAAACCCTGGTCGCTTAAGAAACTAGACTTTAACCATTTAGAGTCCTAACGTTCGCTTTCGCGCTTAACGATTTACTTAAGTCGCTCGAGTACCCTCGGCTCCACCATTTTTAATAAATTAACCATTACGAGTTTTAAGGCGATTCTTTCGCAAGGGTCTTACCAACTACCTATTACACCTTACATAAATGTTTCATACTTCAATTAGTCCTTTAAGGTCTTTAACCTATGTTTCAAAGTAAGGCGAGGGGTAATGATTCGTTCGCGAAACGTCATTACTTAAAACGGCCGTTTCTCCTAAACCGTACATCATAATCAAACGAACCACATATTAAAATGAAGCTCGTAACATGAACTATCTAAACATGGCAATGGTAAAAACCTAACAGTGAGTTAAAGGGTTCTGATGTTAAGAACAAAAATAGTCTACGGTAAATCGGGCATTACGACGGCTATGTTTACGTGATTTCCCAAAATTTTACTTAACCAATTCAACCACCAATCAATCCCAATTCACAACCCAATCAAAACTCCATCCATACCATACTACAACAGCCCCAACAAATAAATATTACCAATTCATACTTATTTCTCAATTATGAACTAAGAGTTTACTTAAGTTCATTGACTAATAACCAAGATTTCCAACTCCAAAAATATCACAAAATCAACCAATCTCTAAACACACCATAATCATGCCTCTCACCAACTAAACTACTCATAACAAGCTTTAAACATGATTACACACCCATTACACTAACCCATCATCTAAACATTAGGAAATCTAAACAACAAAGCTTAAGACTAAGATCATGAAGAGTTATACCTTCCTTGAAGCTTTTAATCCATGAAAGATCCTTGGAATGCCCATAGAAGCCTTAATCTAACCTCCTACAAACTTGATCTTTCAAAGAAATCAAGAACACAAAAATTAATTTTCACGAAGTACTATTCACCATCTTCTTCCTTGATTTATAAAAAAAGATTGGCTTGGAATTAGAAGCTTAAACTTATAGGAAGTATGTAACTATCCATGGGGAAGCTTAGATAAATACCTTGCCAAATATTAAGTGGTGGAGCTTGGATCTTCATTTTTTAAGAAAAGGGGCCGAGAGCTTCATGAAGAAAATGGAGGGTTTTGTGTTTTATTTGGTGAAAAATGAAATGTTTGGCTTGGTTGGTTGAATTTTGATTTATTTTAGGTTAATTACCTAATTAACCTTGATTTTGTGTGGTTATCATTCAACCACACTTCCTCCCCCCCCCATGTCATGCTTACATCATCAAGTGATGTCACCCTCCCTCCTTTGTCCTCTTCCTATTGGTTTGATGACATCATCCCCACTAATCCCTTTGATTAGCTTCTAATTGTTTGCCTAATGACCGCCGATCTGTTATACGGTTCGCTTAACTTTCGTTTTCGTTTATCGTTTGAGGGATCATACCCGGGATCTTATTACTTGGGTTTCCTTAACCTTTCTCAATACATTATATTCCTTTTATGATCCTCTCTTATAATCCTTTAATTAAATCCTTTTTATCCTGTTACCTTATACTCAATTCTTTCCGTATCTAGTGGATTTCCGGGAAAAATCAAAGTGTTCGGAATTGGATTCTGACGATCTTTACATACACTTATATACCACATAGAGTAATAATAATATCCCAGAAGATCAATAAAAGAACCCCTACATAGTGTGGCATGAAAGGTTTTCTTATTCAGCATAATCTGCAAAATCACTATTCATAAGGGTTTCAAAAAAAAATTCCAAAAATTGGGGTTATTATAGTCTCCCCTCCTTAAAAGGATTCCGTCCCGGAATCAGATAAAAATGAATAGGGATACTCTCTTAGCATTGCACTTTCTAACTCTCGAGTAAATTTTCCCACATTGTGGTCCTACCACCAAACTCTGCCTAGTTTGATAACCTTTCTCCTAAGCACTTGTTCCTTTTTACTCTATAACCCTTCCTGGTTGCTCCATATAGGTTACGTCGGGTTGCATATCTATGCGCTCATATGCCCTTATTTATCTGGCATCCTACTTATACTTCCTTAACATTGATACGTGGAACACGTTATGACTTGCTACATGTTCGGGGGTAGGGCTAGCTCATATGCTAACTTCCCAAAACGTCTTAATATATCTAAGGGTCCAACAAATTGTAGACTTAGCTTTCCTTTCTTTCCGAACCCCATCAATACTTTCCAAGGGATACCTATAACATTACTAGGTCCCCTATTTCATACTCTTTGTCCTTTTGAGTCAAATCAGCATACCTCTTATGTCCATCTTGGGTTACTACCAGCCGTCCTCTGATTAGATCTATTATATCCCTGGTCCTTTGGACTACTGCGGGTCCGAGCATCTTGCGCTCTACAACTTCATCCTAACATAAGGGAGATCGACATTGTCTTCCCTCAAGGATCTCATAAGGCGATACCTCAGTACTGACATATGATCTATTATCGTAAGAAAACTCAATCCGTGTTAAGTGATCATTCCAATTTCTTTCAAGTCTATTTCACAGACTCTCATTATAGCTTTTAGCATTAGAGCTTTTGCTTCTCAATACCCATTCTTTTCCAGTTCGTAATCTCTACTACCTTCCGTTCCTAATATTATACTGGTTATACTTTTGCTCGTGAGCGTTCTATAACCTTTTAATAACCACGTCAACCTTAGTATCACGAATGTGTTTCCATTCCGAATACCACCACAACTTTATTACTCCTTTTTTCAGCTGCTTCTATCTTCGAAAGCTTAGTCCTTCATATAGAAGTAAAAAAATTTATTGAGAGATCACTATGATCATGAACACTTGTTCTATTGCATAGTTAGTACAGAAGGTGGCCAGCCTTTAGTACTTGACAAGCAATTAAACAACATGTGGTATCCTACTAGGCTTCTATCACACAGATAGATAGTCATTCGGCAATACCTCCCCTTCTGGAAGGGTTGTTCTTCTCAGCATATATGAAATGAAAAGAAGAGAAAAGAACGAATTGAAGAGAATTGTATATATGAAAAAAAATATACTGCCCCAAAATATCTGGCTTGGAACCTACCTCTGAATTATAGAGGTTTGTCATAGGAGAACAAAACATATGTGTATATATATCAACATCAAGTATTATAGCATCGTATTTCACATGCCTAAATATTTTTTGCTATTCCATCCATCATTCTATGGACCCATGCTCTTCCTCGAGCTTATACACAATTACCTTTGAAACTCCCTTGATATCGAAAATCGAATCTGGGATCTCATTCCAGACATCATCGTTACTAGAATTCTATGCTTGCACCGCAACCTTCCTCATATAGTAATACGACTCTCTTTTCATAAGAGGGAATAAATATTCAATAGGTAGATACTCTACTTAATTAGTCTATCAATGATAACTTATACACTACCACGACCCGATTAGTGGTACTCAATCTCAACATCCATTCCAATACAACTCTCACGGTTGTAATCAGCTCATTACTCGCAGAATCATTGCTGCATTACTATGGTCCACTACTGACCTACTGTCGTCATTCACGTTCCATGAAATCTTAATATCTAACCATACGGAGTCCATATATGTCGTATCAAATCCTTCTAAGGAGGTAACATAATCACCATTCCTGATTCATGAAGAACACTCCTGATCCTGATATACATACATGACATGAAGCAGATAAAATTGTAGAAGAGTTTCAATCAAAGCAACGATAGCAGGTTAATACCATTCTTAATCATATACCTTCAATAGAAGACTTAACTCGAAGGTTCGTTTAGTCCTTTTTGAAATATGGTCCTGGATTATTCTTAAGATAGGACCTTCTAAGATAGATAGCCCGCTCATGGCGATTACATGAATTAAACCTTTACCAACTACTATTACGGTTGGGTATTACACAGTCATCAGAAGGAATGTCAATCTTTCAAACCATAATACAACCTGCATAGCTTTAACCATCATCACTGTATTCCTTTGGCACAAGCGCCTATAATTATCCTCGTACCTTTAAAGTGTCGGCCACCTCTTTGGCCTTTCCTGATAGTAAAATTTCCTTACAGTCAATGTCATCTTAACCACCTCCGAATAAGTTTTCTACCTCATTTCAATCACTGCTTATGTGAAGATGTTTTCCTTAAAATCTGATGAGTAAAAAAAATCACCCTTTTTCTATAAGTTATTGCCTCAGTCTTTAGAGGTTAATCACTGTCACGATTGACTTTTAATCATACTTAGAACATCTTTTTATCTTAAGTCCTAATTGCCCTGAACAATTTCGACCATTACTGGTTCGATCCATACTTTCTCGTGGTTTAACACGTGCCCCACTTGGCATCATTATAATTACGTCATATTTCCTTTATCAACATTTCTATTCTTGAGAATTTTGAATATTACCTTTCTCCTTGTAAAACCTCTAAGGTTATCCTTGAATCGTTCCTCATGTATTCCCTAGATACAGGGCATATCAAGATACCATTTATTAATACCAGAATCATTTTCTATATACTTCTGAAAAAAAATTTCTCCACTGATTCTTGAAGGTTGTTATTACCTTAATCCTTTCCAATTCATACTGTCAAAACTCATACTATCCCTATTAAGGGTGAAATACCAACCTTTATGCATTCCCCTAGGATTCATTTTAAGTTACCGATGTTATATCCTTAATTCCACCTTTAAAAAGGTACATGCATCCTTCCATGGATAAATCAAGTCATATATCCCTGATAAGGGTGTCTTATTCAATCATTCCCACCTCGATAGTATATGCCTAATTTCACAATAACATCTGTATTCAAAATGAGGTCAATCAATTATGGCCTTCAAAAGATAACAACGGTTATCTGCTTTTCTTTCCTAATTTGGTAATGTCAACAGGGATGTTCTGGAAGATATTGGTCGTGTTCAATGTGAACTTCTTCTTAATAATTCCGTATTTACTTTTGTTGTTTATCTCAACAGTCACCTCAATATTGGGATATCTTTCATACCTGGCGTCTCCCTTCCTAGATATCAAGCCACCGGTCTTACACTTCACATTCTTGAAGGTCACTTCCTTCATCCAATTTTCCTAATTTCTTACTTCATTGTCTCCTTAGTCTATCCGCGTCTCATTATTTATCCTTCGAATTATCTCAAGGTTTCCTCGAATCCTTGGATGAAATATATGTATCTCTTATACCTTCAACCATCAATTTAACTCATGATGAATCACCCTCATCCTGACGAATGCATACTTTTCTATTTTTATTGCTACGAGTCTTTAGGGTTTCCTCATACCCAACTTCCTTATCATTCCTCAAACTCTATTGTCTTTATACTCCTTTCCCCTTCAGTTTCTTTTTATTTTCCTTTCTCTTATCATTATTTCATGAACCCACTAATCATTGACTTCAAGCATCACATCATTCTGGGATTCTTGTCATCAGAACGAATCTTGACAACTTTTACAACTTAGATTCATAATTCATCATACTCGTCTGTCTTTGTTCTGGCTCCAAAGCTTTTACACTATCTCCTTATCTTTTGGAATTACTTTCCCGAAAACAATTGACTGAACTTAAATCAGTTTATTATAATCTCTTGCTTCGTGCCTTCCTTGGCCTTTCACCAGCGGGTGGTATCTCTCTTAGGAGGGTAAGTGACAAAAACAGTCTTTTGTGATTCGTCAATCATTTAGAATTTCAAATGATTCCTATATTTCCTTTAGTCAGGCTCTTGCCTTGACGGGGTCAGCTTGTTCCTTGGAACTCTAAGGGCTTAGCGACTTAAAGGTCCTGAAAGAATTTCTCACCGCATTATTTCCTCGGGGTGGTGGTTGGGGATAATAGTCTAAGTCCTTTTTAGACAGGTCCATGAATTGCCGTATAGGAGTACCGTCCCGGGTCTCCTTTCCTTACTCTACTTTCTGTTTCCTTAGTATGAAATGTTTCATCCTTCTCCCATACTTGGGGTTATCTTATACGTTAAAATCCTCATTTTCCACTTCATTATGTTATGGGTTCCTTCTATCTTGATGGCGTCCTCCCTGACTATCACATTCAGGGTTTGTCCTTAATCTTATTCCTTGAACTATGACTTTCATCTAAGATCTCATTTTTAAGCTCTTGAACATTTGGAACCCAAATTCTATAGGAATACCTCATTATTCCCTTATCATCTTTCTCGGTATTAATTTTATATCTATTTGTTGGCTCTCTGCCTTCATTCATCACTTTTTCTGGCACAATATGTTCTTTTCCAAAAATTCGGTCTATATTGCAATCTCAAACAGCTTTTCGGTACCGGCTCCGGTTACCTTCACTTCTATTTCCATTTTCTCAAAATCTCTTATAAACTCTCCCAAAGATATTATTATCTTGAGTCTCTCCTTTTTACTAAGGGCATCAGCCACCACATTGGCTTTCCCTGTATGTTAAAGAATCTCCCAATCAATATTCTTGATTAGCTCTAACCGCCTCCTCTGGCGTATGTTGAGCTCTTTCTACGTGAAAATGCACTAGGGCACTTATGGCTTAGGTAAACCTCGCACTTCTCTCCATACAAGTAGTGTCTCCAATCTGTAGGGCAAAACTATTGCCACGAGCCCAAGCTCATGGGTGGGGATATCGAATTTTATATTCCCTTAATTGTCTTGACGCGTACGCAATTACCTTGTTGTGCTGTATAAGAAGCACCCTAACTCCTTATGCGAAGCGTCACTACACATCACAAAATCTCCTTTTCCATCCGGCAACGCCATCATAGGGGCCGTCACCAATCTTTGCTTCAGTTCTCGAAAGCTGTTCTCGTATTTCTCTGTCCATTCGAACTTCTGAGTCTTACGAGTAAGTCGTGTTAAAGGGGCCGCTATCTTTACAAACTTGAACGAACCTTCGGTAGTGACCAGCCAATCCTACCGCTGGGAGTTTCCCTAACCATGGTCATCAATTACTCAGTGGTCCTTTATTCATTCTTGTCAGGATCCTTCACGAGATCCTCCTCAGCAACAATCCCTTCTAGGACAACATCCTCAATCGTTACATCCTCAATATCAATATCATCCGGTCCTGCGTTAGGACGCTCTATAGGATCCACAATCCGACCTCCAATTAGTAATAAAACATCATCGCGCTGTTACTCCTCAACCTCAGGGTTCGGTGTCCCGCTACCATATACGATAACGAACTACGCTTCTATCACGATATTTATAAGGGTTCCCATAAGGGTTTTAACTGTCAGTACTACGTTAGGTAACCCGACTATGAACTTGGCAAGAGTTCTTATTATCTTAGTTATTATCTTAACGTCACATCATCTCTGAGGTTTATAACGCTTAGCTCTGATACCATTTCTGTAACACCCCCAAATCCGGGGTTGGGGATTCGGGTTGTCACGAGTTCCATTTCCCTTAATAACACCCAATCTTAGTAAACAATCAACTACTCTGTACTGTGACCCCACAATAAACACACACACCATAAGTTATAGTCTCAGAGATGAATATCCAAAAATAATCACAAGTCGTTTTATTCCATAATTATATGCCAATACACCTTAAAAGGGTTTCTGAATAAATTTACATTTCTTAGCCATTATTACAATTCATAAATATACATAAATCTGGTACATCAAAAGTTGAAGCCTAGCCTATTGGTAGTTCCTACCTCAGCTACAGCGACATCAATGCCTATAGGAAACTGCGGAACGTTTCCTATCCGCTCGCGAATTAGGAGCTTGGTCCTGTTCATCTTTTCTATTTGTTGTTGTGTGATGAAAGAAGAAAGCAAGGGTGAGCAGCAAGCCCACCAAAATAATATGTATAATGATTTACTATATATGAGCATTCTCATAGTACTCATGAAAGTCTTGGTCAAGAAGAAATGAACCAAGTTTGATATCTTAATGCGATGAAGTCGCAAAATATTCAGTATATATACATATATACTTTTCAAAATCTTGGAAGTCCTCTTCCATGCATAATATACACAGAGTTCCAGTTTATAACTGTATAAAATATCGTTGCAAGGTGATCTCATATATCTAACCTTGTCTCAACGTTTTTCTGAAAATCTTTGTCATGCATAAGATAATCATTTACTAGATATAAGTTTAAAAGATGAAGTTACAAGATACTCCAATTTACTTATATCTTTCCGAATATTACTTGAACTACCACCGTTCAAGTTATAATTAGTTCCTCCCATAGATTAAGCTACAAGACAAAACTTGTATAGAATCAATCTTTAAAATATCATCAAAATAAAATAAAGTTATGAGATACTTCATTTGATGCAAACATCATTTTGAAAACTTGACCCTGCCAACACTCAACAATCGCCCAACCGTAGCCTTTCTATCGAAGTGCTCTGGGTAGTGTTGCACAAATATCCAATTGGATGATGAACTCATTACGGGAGTTTGCCGCGCCAGGAAGACCACTTACGATGATCAGTCGTAGTAGTACAACCCCACCATTTTCTACATGTAGAGGAGAACCTGTCGGATTTACTTGTCAACCGAACACTGGACTCCTAAGGAATGGACCGTCTTAGCGGAACTTCCAGGCCATTGTGGGCCAATATAATAAGGCTGGGCCGGCGCCACTCGACCACTTACACCACTCCTAGTTCAGATGAAATACATGACTCTGAAACGTAAAGCTCGTCCCCCCTTTCCCCAAGTAGAAACTTGTTGATACGACTCCACCAAGAAGTCGTATCTAGTTGGAAAGGAAAACGCACCGATATTTCCCAGGCGATGCATGTTAATGGATTAACTTGTTCCAAGAATTTTACTTCCCGAGTGTTGGGTAAGTAATCAAAATTCTTTTATCAAGACAGCAACCTTGTTGCGAATATAAAATACACCACAGAGCCGGATCCCTCAGGTTTTGAGTGAGTATTTAAATCCCCTTCGAAAGGAGGATCCTAAATATAAAAATGAGTTTTGGGATCCGCTCTAACTTTTAAAAATCATTTTGAAGACTCGCAAAACATTTTTGAGAATGTTCGGAGTGATGCTGATTTAACAAAATAAATCAGTCCCAATATATTAGAAAATATCTGAATATTATTATTTAAATAATATTCCCATAAAGAATAATCTTTATAAAAATAATTGAAGTAGAAGTTTTAAAACTTATACTTGAAATGAATATTAAATAACCAAAGATATACCTATACGAAAGTACTATCTTTATTTGAATAATCAAAAGTGAGTTTGATTATCGACACCTTATTCTTTAATAAAATAAAGAATATATCTCAGCAAATAATCGGAGTCATAGATCCTCAAATGAATATTCATATAATATTCAATAAATAAAATAAGCTGAGTCATAAGCCCTCGAATGAATATTTGAAATAATATTCAATAAATAAATAAGCTGAGTCATAAGCCCTCGAATGAATATTCGAAATAATATTCAATAAATAAATAAGCTGAGTCATAAGCCCTCGAATGAATATTCGAAATAATATTCATTAAATAATATAAAGTTATCGAATAAACCTTATTCGATTAATAGTTTTGAAAACTATAACCATATATATATAAATATATATATATATATAAAATCTACTCAGGATCCTCGACTCCCGGTTTTAGAAAATGTTTTCACCTTTGGGTCCCTATACTAAGGGTATATGCAATTTACCGCTATTCTCTAGCATAGGTATTATCAACTGAACCAACAGATATATATGGCAAGAATACGAAACAGGCATGCATATGTACCATATCACATGCTACAATATATCGCAAGAATTTGCTAATTTAACCATCATGCATCTATCACAAGATCATGCATATACAAGTGTATACATCACAACAACAGTATAACGGATAGAAAACTTGCCTGAGTGCTCCCGGATAGGCTTAAGCTTAGAGTGGGTCCGATAACCTATGAACAACAACATAAGTCGTAATTAAACCTTGGTCGCTTAAGAAACTAGACTTTAACCATTTAGAGTCCTAACGTTCGCTTTCGCGCTTAACGATTTACTTAAGTCGCTCGAGTACCCTCGGCTCCACCATTTTTAATAAATTAACCATTACGAGTTTTAAGGCGATTCTTTCACAAGGGTCTTACCAACTGCCTATTACACCTTACATAAATGTTTCATACTTCAATTAGTCCTTTAAGGTCTTTAACCTATGTTTCAAAGTAAGGCGAGGGGTAATGATTCGTTCGCGAAACGTCGTTACTTAAAACGGCCGTTTCTCCTAAACCGTACATCGGAATCAAACGAAGCACATATCAAAACGAAGCTCGTAACATGAACTATCTAAACATGGCAATGGTAAAAACCTAACAGTGAGTTAAAGGGTTCTGATGTTAAGAACAAAAACAGTCTACGGTAAATCGGGCATTACGACGGCTATGTTTACGCGATTTCCCAAAATTTTACTTAACCAATTCAACCACCAATCAATCCCAATTCACAACCCAATCAAAACTCCATCCATACCATACTACAACAGCCCCAACAAATCAATATTACCAATTCATACTTATTTCTCAATTATGAACTAAGAGTTTACTTAAGTTCATTGACTAATAACCAAGATTTCCAACTCCAAAAATATCACAAAATCAACCAATCTCTAAACACACCATAATCATGCCTCTCACCAACTAAACTACTCATAACAAGCTTTAAACATGATTACACACCCATTACACTAACCCATCATCTAAACATTAGGAAATCTAAACAACAAAGCTTAAGACTAAGATCATGAAGAGTTATACCTTCCTTGAAGCTTTTAATCCATGAAAGATCCTTGGAATGCCCATATAAGCCTTAATCTAACCTCCTACAAGCTTGATCTTTCAAAGAAATCAAGAACACAAAAATTAATTTCACGAAGTACTATTCACCATCTTCTTCCTTGATTTATAAAAAAAGATTGGCTTGGAATTAGAAGCTTAAACTTATAGGAAGTATGTAACTATCCATGGGGAAACTTAGATAAATACCTTGCCAAATAGTAAGTGGTGGAGCTTGGATCTTCATTTTTTAAGAAAAGGGGTCGAGAGCTTCATGAAGAAAATGGAGGGTTTTGTGTTTTGTTTGGTGAAAAATGAAATGTTTGGCTTGGTTGGTTGAATTTTGATTTGTTTTAGGTTAATTACCTAATTAACCTTGATTTTGTGGTTATCATTCAACCACACTTCCTCCCCCCCCCCATGTCATGCTTACATCATCAAGTGATGTCACCCTCCCTCCTTTGTCCTCTTCCTATTGGTTTGATGACATCATCCCCACTAATCCCTTTGATTAGCTTCTAATTGTTTGCCTAATGACCGCCGATCTGTTATACGGTTCGCTTAACTTTCGTTTTCGTTTATCGTTTGAGGGATCATACCCGGGATCTTATTACTTGGGTTTCATTAACCTTTCTCAATACATTATATTCCTTTTATGATCCTCTCTTATAATCCTTTAATTTAAATCCTTTCTATCCTGTTACCTTATACTCAATTCTTTCCGTATCTAGTGGATTTCCGGGAAAAATCAAAGTGTTCGGAATTGGATTCTGACGATCTTTACATACACTTATATACCACATAGAGTAATAATAATATCCCAGAAGATCAATAAAAGAACCCCTACATAGTGTGGCATGAAAGGTTTTCTTATTCAGCATAATCTGCAAAATCACTATTCATAAGGGTTTCAAAAAAATTTCCAAAAATTGGGGTTATTACAACTATGCTGAGATAACACCGAAGATCCATATTATTAAGGTTGAACGAAGCATTTTACCTCGTAATAAGGCTACAAACTCTGAATATGCCGAGATAACACCAAAGATGCATATTATTAAGGCTGGACGAAGCATTTTACTTCGTAATAAGGCTAAAATAAATTAATGAAGTATTTATCTAGGAGATATCCAGAAGGAAAAATAAGTATCTTCTCAAATATCCCGAAGGAAAGTAAGTCTGTAAGACACCAACCTGTTATATTCGAAATTCGAGAAAAAAAATTGACTCGAAATACAGTCCCAAACGCGAACAACTCAGTCCCTTAAACACTTGGGGGACAAGAAGGCGGTTCCGAAACGATCAAAATAATAATAATAATAATAACTTAATAATAATAATAATTTGTGTTAAGGAAAATAATAAAGCCGAAGATGCACAAACTAAATAAATTATGCTCAGGTAACTATTAAGTACTGAAGACGCATCAATCCTATAAATTGCGCTAGGTTCATACCAAAGATGCGTAAATTAATCAAATTATGCTAAGGTTATTACATATACCGAAGAAGCATAAGAATAAATTATGCTAGGTCAAAAATAAAATTTATGAATCCTAACTGTTCAACCCTTAACAACTCAGGGACGAAGATGAAGGTTAAGCCGAAGACACATATAAAATTTCCTAAATTATGCTAAGGCACAAGAATGACCGAAACAACGTAAAATAGCAGAACTTAAACATGCTCTTTACATGCTATATTCAAATTAGTTATGCATAAGACTAACAAAGACGAATAAATACCTTATTTAGGGAGTCCCCCGAAGAGATAGGCCCATTCGCCTTACTTTTCTAGTATTATTTGACTTTGGCACGAAACACCTATGTAGGAGCCACCCGAATATGATAGATCTTTTATTCGTCCCTCTCTAAAATTTTGTCTCCCGCACAAAACGCTTATCTAGGGGCCATCCGAAGAAGATAATTTCTTCGTCCTCACGATACTCCTTCCTTCAGAGGAAATATTATGCATGAAATTACCTCTAGAAAGGGGGCGAACGAACACCTATCTAAGGGCTACCTGAAGAAGATAGTTCATTCGTTTCCCACTCCTTTATAAGATTTTGATACCTGATGAAACACGTGCCTAGGGGCTACCCGAAGATAATAGGTACTTCGTATCTGCATCGTCTATACTTACCATATAATTTTTAGTAAGTCTTTAAAACACAAGTCCCATCTTTCAGAAAAGGGACAAACAAAATTAACATCATTTCCGAAAAATGGACCTAGTCCATCAAACACTTGGGGCGAAGATGGATGCTAAAAATTTAAAAATTACTGAGGTGAAACAAAAGTCGAGGATGCGATGGAAATTTAACCATTGCTGAAGCAAAACGAAAGCCGAAGATGCGATAAAAATTAACAATTGCTAAGGGAAAAGCCTAAGGCGCAATTGGGACAAAAGCCGAAGATGCAATTGCCTAAATTTACTTAGACAGAAGCCGAAGACGCAATTGTTGAGGCGATACTAAAGCCGAAGATGCGACATACTAAAATTTTGCAAAATTGCTAAGGGAAAAAAAAGCCGAAGAGGCAATGCAAAAGAGAAAAATTTATGCATCAAGACAAAGAAACATCCAAAAATATGAAAAAATACTGCATAATAAAAACAGCCCGAAGGCAGAAGTTGCAAGCCCGAATGCAAGAGATTGATAAAATAAAAATTATTTGTCATAAAGGTCTTCATCCTCGCCCGAGAAAACCACAAGAGGACCTTCTTTTGTATCACGACCGACTGGATCTTCCATTCCTTCGTTTAGAAAGAGTTGTAATACCAGTCGAGGCCACGAGCCTTCTCAACAACATAGTCAAAACCGAACGAGAAACACCTGTCTTCAGTCAGTTCTAGCTTCTTCTTAAGCTTCCGGAGTCCCTATCAAAAAAAATTTAGTTCGGCATTCCTCTAATCAATACGGTGATGAGCCATCTTCAGGTCTTCTCCCAACTTCAGTTTGTCTTCGATCTATGCGCTGAGCATCGTATCACGATAAGTGGCCTTGGGGTTTCTACCCAAAAATGGGCCACACGTATTGTATATCACCCACCACTAGTCCGACCAATAGACAGGGATATGTTAGTGATAGTGGCCCAATCTATCAGGACCAATAATCGAAGGCCCGTAAGGCATCCATAGGCCGAACGTTGAACATGGACTAATGAACCAGAGAAATTTAACTCCCCCAATGTTCGTTTTCCTCTCTGTGTAATGGCTGAAGTATTAATTATAATTTGGATAAATACACCAGTCTATCACACAAAGAATATACACAATTTTATTTGCAATGGCATACACCAATGTTGGTTACCAATAAGCATTTGTGCGTTCATATCTTACTTACAATGACCAATTACTAATTCTCACACCGGAGGTGAATCACAGGACAAACTCTCGCATTATTCTCCTTATAGGTCTGACCGAAGGACGTTCTAATATCATCATAAATTTGGTCGTAACAATAACCATAAATATAAAAGCCAAAAACAACACAGATACTAAGAAATGAGTATCAATCTACGAATCAAATGACAAAAAAAAAGTTTGTTCACATAATGTTCCAATAATGTTTAATCTACAAAGTCGAACCAGCAATAAAAAAGAACAAAATAAGTAGAAACAAATCATGATCCCAACCATTCCCTCTGCTTAAGCAGCCTAAAAGAACAGAGAAATGGCACCTCGATCTTTATATATAAGATGAAACTTTCAAAAATATCTCAATTGTTCTTTTGTAATACAAAATTTTCGCTTAATTTAATGTCTAATTATCCAATCCCAAGGAATTAACGTGTTTCATATGTCACCGGGTTCTGGACCATAAAGCAGGACAGAGCCCGGTGTGATTGGGACAATGCTACCAAGTCTGTCTGTGACAAGACAACGGGGTAGTGAAAAACGAATTATGGAATTCTTGAGGGAAAAGTAATAGAGTCATCAATGGCGAAGTGCATGTTTTGTGTACATGATCTCCGAAAAAGGTGGCCAAGGTACCTTTATCATATTATTTCTGTCCCAAAATAAATGTCGGGTAATACGTAAGTATTAAAATGACGTAGTATTCTTTTGTTCTTTCATATGGAGTATTATATTTACAAAAATTATGTCTGTCAACTTTCATAACCAACCGACCCCGGTCGATTATACTTTGCCACATTATCACCTTAGAAAGTGTTGTTTTATGAATTTCATTTAATTAATTAGTTTTGGATTTTTTTTAACTATCATGTCATCTTTAAAGCCGACCGATGTCTTTCAGTCAATATGCGATTCCCAAACGATGTCATTTTTGCTTTTTTTACCATCAAAACCGACCATTTGTTTGCCGTCGGATTTATTCCTTGTAAATGCGGGACGGTTGGTTATGCCATGATTTTTTGTAAGTATTTATGCACTACTTAAAGCTATAAAAAAAATGTTACGTACGAAACTTAATTTGGGAGAGGGAGTACTTAGCAACAAAAAAAGGATACCTTAAATCTACTCATCACTGCATTGCATTACAGTGCTGGCACTGTCAAGAAGAAGCCAGCATATCAATTTGTACTCAAGTTTCTGAAATTTTGTTAAACGTTTAAAACAGGACTTTATTCATTCCGCTTCGAGACAACATCTTTCCAATTATTCAATCGCAAGGAATCAATCGTGTGACACCCGTCTCTGGACCGCGAAACAGAACAAAGGCCTGATAGCGATTAGCACGTTGTTGCCAAGTCTGTCAGTGACAAGACAGCGGGTCTGGTGAAAGAGCCATTGCGGAATCCTGATAACAGGATAACATGATAACATATACTGGTCGTATTTATAAATCTCATCTTCAACCACCAGTTCTAAGAAAACTTAAAAAATGGCGAGAATATTCACTTTCTTAAAGCCAGCAGTCCGTGTCCTAATGAAATTTTATGGATTGTCCCAACAAATAATCGAAACCGAACCCGGTACCAAAATCAAAATATGGGTTCCATCGAAATCGAAATCGGAAACCAAACCGAATGTTGTACTCCTGCATGGGTTCGGAGCTGATGGTATATTTAACTGGCTATCTCAAGTCATGGCAATCTCTAGCGACTATGCATTGTACGTGCCTGACCTCCTCTTCTTCGGCGAATCAATCACCGACAAGCCAGGGAGGTCTACGGCTTTCCAGGCAGAGGTTATAGCTGCCGTGTTGAAAAAAGTTGGTGCCAAGAAGTGTACTCTTGTTGGACTTACATATGGTGGGTCTGTAGGCTTTATGATGGCTGAGATGTATCCCGAGCTGGTTGAGTTTGTAGTGGCCAGTGACGCGGTGATTGAGTTTCCTGAATCGTTGAGTCGGGGTATAGTGGACAAGTACGGGTATCCTAGCTTTCCTGCATTTGTGTTGCCAACAACAGTTGAGGGTTTGATGGCTTTTCTCAAACTCTGTTATCATGGACCTGTGAATATGCCTGGTTTTGTTGCTAAGGGTTTTTTAAAGGTAATTCTGTGTTTTCGTCTAATTATATTCTAGTGATTTTTAGTGAATATTCTGCTAATTTGACCACAAAAAGTCAAATAAGCCAAAAATTGTGTGACGTATAAGGGTAATAATTTGCGGTGTTTGACGAGTGCAGGAGTTCTATAACAACAGGAAAGAAAAAGCTGAATTAGCAGATGCTTGGGTTATTCCGGACAATGAAGTGAAGCCCATTAGTTTAAGCCAGGTTACTTACTTTGTTTAACATACAGTAGCTGCTGGTACACTTGTGATATGCTGATAGATTGAAATATAAGCTGTGTGTGATCTGTGGCTGCAGAAAGTTAGTTTAATGTGGGGGGACGATGACAAGCTTTTTACTTCCCAAACTGCCGAGGACACAAAAAGGTAAGCCCTTATTTTTTGCACAATATTGATAAAACCATATAACATCTCGGAATAGTGAAACACACCAAAGAGGTCGATACTTTGCTTTGATCGGTTTCGAAAACGAACAATAAGCAAGAAGAGATATTTGTTTAAGATAAAAACTCGAGTTTAGCTTGTTCCCAATCGACTGGCTTTCATTTATTTACTAACCGAACTCAACATTTGAACATGAAAATGAGATAAATTAGTAGACCAACTCGAGCCGGCTATTACATTTCAAACTTAACTCTTTGCTTGGGACTCGAACAAGTTAAATTTGGGTCGGTTCATTTAACTTGCATAAAATTATATGGTTTATAAGTAAAGTTCTATGGAGTCCACCTTTTAACTGGAGTTTTCAGAGTCCTTTCATGTTCTGCAAATAAAATATCTTCTAAAACGTGTTATCTTGCAAAACATGTTTAACAAATATTATTATTTCAATAAAATCATGCAAATCTCATATATTTACAAGTAAAATATGTATGTTCTGCAACACGGAAATTTATGACTATGCATGTTTTGTAAAATAATATATTTTGAAACGTTCTACTTGTAAAATATATGTCATCTGCAAGATTTTCAATAAAATTGTGATATTTGTAGAATATCATTCGAAAAATAATATGTTTTGCAGCAATTTAAGCTATATTTTACTTGCCGAACATATGTGGACTCTAAGGACTCCAATGAAACACGGGACTCCAAAAAACATAACCCTTGAAAGATAACTATATCTTTTATACAATTGATATGCCAATTTATTACAATTTGGTCGTTGGGGTAAAATTATCATATTTTTATGATATGTTTAGATTTGATTTCTCGTGCTTCCAAAAATTAATTTGATATTCTTACCAAAAAAAAATAACTTTTAATATTTTAATCAAATAAACATATAAGTTGTAAACTGAAGTAAGAAAACAATTTGAAGTCTTACACATTTTTTGTTGGTATTAATCGAACTGAAATTTTTATAAAATCTACTCTTATTTAATTTTACATTGACTGTGAATTTTAAAATCAGTCTTATGTCTATGGATCTAAATTTAAAGATAAATTATAGCGAACAAAAAAATAAATGTGTATACCACTGAATATGAATGATATAAAAAATAAATGGGGGTGAGCTTTGTGAAAACGGTGTAAATTTAAAATGTGATATATTTGATATGAAAGTATAAAAGCAAAAACAAATCACCTGAGTTTCGTGAAAATCGTGTGAATTTATAATGTAAATATGTATGGGAGACGCTTAATCGTGTGAATTACTTTAAAAATTGGATTAGTTGAGTAAAAACTACGTGAACAATGACAAACAACTCGATTCTCGAAATGTTCACATCAAACTCATGTTTGGGTTTTTAGTAACGAATCAATCTTGACCATGTTCTTAATAAAAGTCCAGCTCGGTTTTACTTTAGTAAATTTTGTTCGATTTGTTTGTTTACCACCCAGTTCCACATAAGAAAGTGCTGATTATACAATTTATCAAAGAACTAGAATTTTTTACAATTGTACCCATATTTGTAGTCTCTACTCTCTCGTAAGAAATTCTTTTTTTTTTGTATTCATTTTTGCGTTGTAAAGATAATAGATGATAATATTATAATTGCAGACAATTGGGTGGTGATACAACATTGGTATATGTAAAAGACGGGGGTCATTTAGTTAATCAGGACGCAGCAGAGAATTACAATGTTGAGCTCAAAAAAATTCTCGCTTCCTTCCACAACACATCTAAGGATGCTTGAGTGACTTTTTTTTATCTGTCAACTGTAACGATCGGGAATTTCGTGACGTAATTAAGTGAATAAAGTATGATTCTGTGGTGTAATTATAATTTATGTGATTTAATAAAGAGATTAAATTATTTTAATGATTAATTATCTTTATTGTATATTAATAACTGGGAACGTAAAATGACGCGTTCCAGTTTGATGAATCAGCTTAGTGGATAAGTTGTGTTGTCGGGCCGTCAAGTAGAACGTGACCCATTTTTAAAAGTGAATAAAAGTATTTAAACGTGAACTATGTGTTGTTATGTGAAATGGAAATGTTTAAGTAAGTCTTTCAGTCACGTGTCAGTTAGTATAAAGGATTAATTGTGAAGCGTAAACGAAACGCACAGCGTCGGGCCGTTAAGCAGAACGCAACCCGTTACGCAAAAAAGGAAATAATAATAAAAAGGGAAATTTTGTGATCAAATATGAGTTGTGATGTGTGAATATATGTGTTTACTTGTGTGTATGCATGATTATGTGATCTGTTAATTTTTTTAAGTGATTTAAGGGATTTATTTGATTTAAAATGAGATTTATTGAACCTTTATATATTTTTATAAAATTATCAGAGTATGGTCAAGGCGTGAAATTTGTTTTGTTATCTTCAAAATAGTCCTAGAGACTTTCTAAAAATGAAATACGGATTTATTTCCTGATCGGTGCATTTTAAAATGATTTTATGGAGTTAAAATGCTATTTTCAGCATAATCTTGTAAAATCCGTATTAAATCAACCGTTCGCTCAAAAATTATTTTAAAAATATAGCTGAAAAGCTAATTTCGAGATCTTTATTTGTTATGGATAAAAAATTAAGGTTCGGGATCTCAAAGCCTTTAGTGGCTGCTCTCCTGTTTCGTAGTTTAATTATGCCTTTACGAGATGCCTACGTATCTCTGTGAATTAGAGAATCAAGCCAAAAAACGTAGTTCTGATTTGTGGGGTGAGACCCATTATATAGATGTTGGTGGTCCTAGAATTGGACTTGGTATAAGAGACTTGGTGATCAAGTCTCTGAATTATAATGGACTTTGGAGTCCTAAATAGTAGGAAACTGATTTCTTATCCTTCTAGGTCCCTTTGAGGTTAATCTGCAAGGATTTATGTCCTTATCGGGACTCTTCTCAATAGCTAATTTTTCCCTTATTAATTAATTACAAAATTAATTAATATTCAGGGTTTTTGGGCCTTCTTTGTTCCATCAGGCCTGATCTGGTCCATCAGGCCTGATCAATGTGTTAACCTTTTTGGTCTGAATCTCATACATCTTCTTATTGGGCCTAGCAGCCCAAATCATGTATAATTAATGTAATATTCAATTACATAATCAGGATTTATTTATCCCTATCATTTGCCCCCCCAACTTTTGGGAAACCGTATAAGATTTCGCAAAAGTTAAGTTCGTTCATTCCCTTTCAGGGTATCGTTTTGCGTAAAGTGTGGAGCGACCTACACGCTTACAACGATTTGCCTTGTACGTGGCTTCAGGTTTGTTTAAAAACTTCCCCTTTTATTTTCTTACCTTCTCCCTATTTTTAGAAATTTTCTGGTATTTTTCAGGAATTTTCCCTTTTTCCGAGATTTTTTCACATTTTTTGCAATTTTTTACAAATATTCTCAAAATTTCAGCCCTTTTTCGACCAGAATCCTAGTCGAAATTTCGACATGGATCCTAGTCGAATTTTGGGCCAGCTTTCCAATCCTGATCGAAGGACTTCGACTAGGATCCACGACATGGATTTCGACCAGGATCCTAGTCGAACCTTCGACCTGGATTTTGGTCGAAATCTAGTCTCTTTCCTTACTTCCTGGTCGTTTAGTTTCGACTAGGATCCACGAACTGCGTTTCGACCAGGATCCTAGTCAAAACTTCGACCTAGATCTTAGTCGAGACTCTTGTGCTCATTTGCTTCCTGGTCGTTAGATTTCGACTAGGATTCACGAACTCGATTTCAACCAGGATCCTAGTCGATTCACGACCTGGATTTTAGTTTAGGTTTGTGCACTTATTCTTGAAAAATATTGTGCTTGATTCAGTAATTCGACCTCAATCCTGGTCTGACTTTCGACCTTAATCCTGGTCTATCATACCCGTAATTTTCGGGTGTCTGTTCGAAAGAATTAGAGCAGAATTCACGACTTGAAATTCGACCTCAATCCTGGTCTATTATACCCGTAATTTTCGGGTGTCTGTTCGAAAAAATTCGAGCAGAATTCACGACTTGAAATTCGACCTCAATCCTGGTCTTATTGGGCTTCATCCTCATCCAATTTTGGATTGGGCCTTGTTTGGGCCTTATCTTTTTTAAGGGCTTTGATTTGGGCCTTCTATTTTTCCAAATCCTAATTGGATTTGGGCCTTCTATTTTCCAAATCTTAATTGGATTTGGGCCTTCTATTTTCCAAATCTTAATTGGATTTGGGCCTTCTATTAATCTGGGCTTAATAAATTAAAAACCTTCTTTAGAATTCTCTAGAATTCTTGGAAATTTCTTTGGAATTCCTTGAAATATTCTGGAATGTTCCATTTTTTGGGCTTTTTCTTTGGGCCTTTATCCTCACTGGGTCTTTTGTCCCTTCAACTTCACTTTTCCTCCTATATAAAGGAGTCAGTACTGCTCCTCATTTTCTCATTTCTAAATTCTCCTTCTTTCTTCTTCTATTAATAATCTCAGAGCAATAACAGTAAGTCGGAGTATCTTAAGCCCCAAAGCCTTTTTCAGGAGCATTATTTCAAGTAAAACTTCTCCCTTTACTTCCTGTGCTTGTTTTTTGCATAGTTTGCGTTTTTAAAATGGTCTCTTTATGTGCCCTTTTTTTCAGATGGCTGATAAAAAAATGACTCGTTTGGCCAAGATGAATGTGGCTAGAAAGTCCAATGAATTCCCTATTCGATCAAGGTACACTTCCTTGATCGATATGATCAACACCCGAGGAGACGAGTACCCGTCTGATGCGCATCTGGACGCGCACGACCATATTAGTGCCTTGCGGGATCCAAAGGAGCTGGAAAAGTTGAGTAGTTATTTCAGAATCAAGGATCCTTTCAAACTGGTTCTTGCAGGTCCGGCCGACAGGGCCTGTCAGTGGAGGAAGGACGCATTGTGCGTCTACAGGGATACTCTAAAAGCAGGTATCAGATTCCTCTTTCACTCGTTTATCCCTGTTCTTCTAGCTGATGTGGGCATCGGCCCTTTCCAACTCCCTCCTAACTCTTGGAGGCTGATTATGTGCTATCTGTCGCAATGCGCCAAGCACAATGTCCCTACTTCTGTTGCTGTTTTCAGAAAGATTTTTCAGTTCAAGAACAACCCTGACAAGAATCCGGGCTGGGTTTCTTTAAACCAGCGCCCAACTATTCCCCACATAGTGAACGGGAAGTCCATCCCTGACAATAATTTGGGGTGGAAGAAAGATTTTTTGTTCGTCGTTTAGGAGGGTGGCGATTGGGGCACCCTATTTCGCTCGTCTTTTGGGCTAGCCGTAGATGGGAGCCCAAATAATATAATTTTGTCTGAGGAGGAGACCAGAGCTTTCAACCTCCTGTCGCAAGATAATGGGACTTCCCATTCTTGGGATCTTATCAGGGAGACCGTTCTTGTAGAACGCGGCCTTTCTCTCATCCCTAAGAAGAGTATGTTTCCTTCCTTATCTAGTTCTTTTTATTTCCTTCATTTTCTATTTTGCTAATTCCTCAACTTACTTATCTCATTTGTTGCAGTGGCTGAGAAAATTGAGGAGGCTACGAAGCCTAAAGACCTGGAGACGACTAGGATGAAGCGTGCTGGAAAGGTCTTTAAAGACCCGCGCCTTGGGGATCGCTTCCCGGAGTTCCTACTCCAAGCAATGGAACCAGGCGAAGAAGGCCCCAGCCAAGTTTTACACACCAAGCAAAAACCAGGGTCTTACTTTCAACCTGCTTGGGGAATCCGGGGCAAGGATTCGATTGTCGGCAGCACAGCGCTTGCCAAGGAATGGTCTAAGCATTCCATCTCCCTGGTTGACTATCAAGACTTCGTCCTTCAACAGGACTTGGAGGGGAACGAGCTTTTCGGAGCTCAGGCTTTGGCGACGGTACGTCTTTTTCCTTAGCCGTTCATAGTTGCTTTTTTTATTTTTCCCGTCTCTTACTTTTGTTGTGTTTCTTGTAGGAGAACGCCCATTTTCAAGGGGCGATTCACCAAGCCAAGGCTTGGAAGGTTGGCCTGAGGATGCGAACAAGAAGCTGGAGGAGGCCAACCAAAGAATAGAGGCCCTTGAAGCCCAATTTGGCTCTTCTACTTCTGACCTGGAGACGGCCCGGGCCGAAAATGTTATCCTCAAGGCTCAGAAGGATAAAGCCTTTGACGGCTGGATGGACACTCAGGAGTTCAAGGATTTAATGGTGGAGCACGATGCCCTCCTTCATCCAGTTAGCTATAAGGAAGGCTAGGATGCCGCTGTGGAGGCCATTCAGGATGAATTTCCAGAAGTCCTCGAATAGTCCTCCTTCCCTTGCCCTGTGCAAGTTCCAGGACTTGGGGGTGTTACAGGCAAGCTTGCTGATTTGATCAACGACGGCCCATCGAGGAATCAAGGCCAAGGCCAAAAGAGGAAGGAGCTCGAGTCCAGCTCTGAAGAGGAGGAAATTTCTTCTGAGGAGGAGCCTGAGCCCGTTATAAAGAAGGCCAAGATATAAAAGCCTCCAAAGGCAGCGCCTCCTAAACAAGCCTCCTGCAGCATCCAAAGCGTCTGAATGTAGTTCCGAGGGAACCTCTGCGGAGACTTCCGAGGGGACGACTGAGACATCCGAGGAGACTTCGAATAATGGTTCTGAAGAATCCCAGCCTTCCAAGGCCTAAGTTTTTTTTTATGTATTTCTTCTTTATTAGACAATATTTGAACTTTGTAATTGACTTTTATTGTTTTAAGTCGTATTTTGCCCAAGTATCGTCGTATTTTCTTTTGATTTTTCAAACTCAAGTTTATAACTTGGTTTTATCTTTCACAATGCCATCAATCTAGTAGGCCAAGATTAAGTCGTGGGTTTTATATTATAACTTGGTATTCTGGATACCTTACATGAAATGGGTTCAACCCTGATAAAATCTAAACATATCTTCTATATAGAAAAATCCTAAGCAAGCAAAGCTTCAAGGTGCTTTTAAACCTACTTGTCATTCTGACAAGTGAGAATCGTACTTTAACTATGTTAAACATAGTAAACCTTCAGGTTTTGTGCATGCCAAGTTCTCGGGACTTCAAAACCATCCATAGTCTCCAGCCTGTAGGTTCCTCTACCCTGAACGCTCTTGACTTTGTACGGCCCTTCCCAATTTGGGGCAAGTTTCCCTTTCTTTCCTATACCAGAAGCTTCCACTTTCCTCAAGACTAAGTCACCTTGTTTGAAGAACCTTTCCTTAACCCTTAGGTTGTAGTAGAACGAAGCTTTTTTCTGATATTCCACTATCTTCGCATGTGCCTCATCTCGTACTTCATCAATTAGATCGAGGGCTAACCTTTACCCTTCTTCATTTTCCTCAGCATTGAAAGCTTGAATCCTGGGGGAGGAATGTGATATTTCTACAGGAACAACTGCTTCTGCACCATATGCTAACATGAAGGGAGTTGCTCCAGTCGTGACTCTACACGTAGTCCTATAGGCCCATAGTATGGGGAGTATTTCATCCACCCAGTTATTCCTTGACTTCTCGATCCTCTTCTTTAATCCATCCAGGATTATTCGATTTGCCACTTCCGCTTGTCCATTAGCTTGCGGGTGAGCCACATATGTGAATCGTAACTCAATTTCATTTTTCTCACAATACTTCTTGAATTCCTCGTTGTTGAACTGTGTTCCATTGTCAGTGACTAGGATGCGGGGAATTCAATACCGGCACATAATACTTTCCCACAGGAATTGTGCAACTTGCTTAGTTGTGATCTTGGCCAAGGGTTTGGCTTCAATCCATTTGGTGAAACAATCAATGGCCACAATCAGAAACTTCCTTTGTGTCGTGGCCATGGGGAAAGGCCCTAATATATCCATTCCCCATATTACAAAGGGGATGGGCGAGTTGATAGAAGTCAGCATCTCGGGGGGTTGTCTAACAACTGGTGCGTGCTTCTGACAACGGTCATATTTTTTCACATATTCTTTGGCATCAACCATCATTTCTGGCCAATAGAAGCCTAAACGGGTTATCTTATGAGCCAAGGCCCTGCCCCCCAAGTGTTGCCCGCATATGCCTTCATGTACTTCTTCAAGAGCCAAGCGAGCCTCATCAGGCCTGAGACATCTTAAGTAGGGAACCACGAAAGATCTTTTATACAGAATTCCATCTATCAAAGAATATCTTAGTGCTCGAACAACCAATTTTCGTGATTCAGTAGCATCGTTTGGTAACCAGCCGGTTTGAATGTAAGCCTTAATGGTATTAATCCATGACGTCCCTAGGCCTATAGGAGCCACAAGCTTAACATCAATGCTCCGTGTTTTCAAAACGCGATAGTATACACTTCCAGAACTTTCTTCCATCTCAGATGAAGCAAATTTTGACAACGTATCTGTCTTAGTATTTTCCTCCCTTGGAATGTGCTCAACATGGCATTCATCAAATTGGGTCATCACGACCCTTACTAGGCGGACATACTTAGCCATCGTCTCATCCCTTGCCTCAAACTCTCCCTTCACCTGGGATATGACCAACTTCGAGTATCCACAGACTTTTAAGTTCTTGACTCTAAGTGTCCCTGCTAAGCCAAGATCAGCTATCAGAGCTTCATATTCTGCCTCATTGTTTGTGGTTGGGAAGTCTAGCTTCATGGCATACTCAATTAAGAACCCATCAGGGCTTTGTAAAACCAAACCTGCTCCACTTGAATTCATTTTTGATACTTCATCAAAATAGAGAACCCAGTATTCCTTTTCCTTATTAACCTTCTCTTTATCCCCCTTATCAACTTCCTTGTCTTGAGGTATGTTATCTTCCTGCCCCCCGACTTCTTGGTTGGGTAAGGTACATTCCACCACGAAGTCAGCTAGTGCCTGGGCTTTTATTCCCGTTCGTGGCTTATACTTGAGATCGAACTCTCCCAGCTCTATTGCCCACTTGATCAATCTCCCACTTGCCTTGGGACTGTGAATGATATTTCTCAGGGGTTGATTCGTTAGCACCTCAATCTGATGAGCCTGAAAGTAAGGACGCAGCTTTCTCGAAGCCATTACCAAGGCTAGAGCAAATTTCTCAATAGTTGAATAATTCAACTCGGCACCATGCAGAATTTTGCTGACATTGTATACGGGTTTCCGGACTTTCAGTTCCTCCTTAACCAATACAGCGCTCAAGGCACTCTCTGAAACAGCTAAGTACAAGAATAAAACTTCATTCAAAACTGGCTTGGCCAACAACGGGGCCTACGCCATTTATTTCTTCAATTCTTCGAAAGCCTTTTGGTTTTCCTCACTCCATACAAAGTCCTTAATGTTTTTTAGTGACTTGAAGAATGATAGGCACTTGTCTCCTGACTTGGAGATGAATCGTCCCAATGCAGCAACCCTTCTTGTGAGCTTCCGAACATCCTTGATAGTTTTTGGTGGTTCCATGTTCAGGATTGCCTTTATTTTATCGGGATTAGCCTCGACCCCTCTCTTGGAGACCATCAATCCCAAAAATTTTCCAGATACTACTCCGAATGCACACTTTGTAGGATTTAACATCATTTTGTGGTACCCAAGGACCTCAAAAGCTTCCCTTAAATGGGCTATATGATCAGTCTTTACTAGACTCTTGACTAACATGTCATCAACATAGACTTCCATAGTCTTGCCAATAAGATCCTTAAAAATTTTATTTACCAACCTTTGGTAGGTGGCTCCTGCATTCTTGAGACCAAACGCCAGAACAAGATAACAATAAACACCAAAGTCAGTGATGAATAATACCTTTGGAATGTCGTCCTTGTGCATCTTGATCTGATTGTATCCACTAAATCCATCCATGAAGCTCAGCATTTCATGCCCAGCAGTGGCATCTATCAAAGTATCGATCCTTGGTAACGGAAAACAGTCCTTAGGACAGGCATCATTTAGATCAGTGAAGTCCACACACATCCTCCATTTTCCATTAGCCTTCTTCACCATTACAGGGTTTGCTAACCACTCCAGAAATTGAATCTCCTCAATGAAACCAGCCCCAAGAGCTTCTCCACTTCCTGTTTTATAGCTTCTTGCCTTTCTGGAGCAAAACTTCTTTTCTTTTGTTTTACCGTCTTCCGATTTGGGTCCACATTCAGCTTATGAGTAATCAGTTCCTGGTCTATGCCTGGCATATCAGCTGCTGACCATGCAAATACGTCTCTATTTTCTTGCAAAAACTTCACCAACTTCCCTCTAAGGGGCTCCTCGAGCGTTGCTCCAATAAAAGTCACCTTCTCAGGATCTTCGGGGGCTAAAGGAATTGAAACCAAGTTTTCTACTGGCTTTCCTCTTTTCCCATCATTCTCTCGGATATCTAGATCTTCAATAGGAAGAACCTGCCCCCCAACTCCATATGCCCTCAAAGAGGCAACATAACAGCTTCTAACCATTTTTTGGTCTCCTTTCTCTTCTCCGATCCCATCCCGGGTTGGAAACTTCATAACTGAATGGTAGGAAGAAGGGACTGCTTTGAAGGTGTGTATCTATGTTCTTCCCATAATAGCGTTGTAAGTCGAGCTAGCCTTCACCACCACAAAATCAAACATCTGAGTTGCTTGCCTTGGTTCCTGCCCTATGGTTGTTGGCAACTTGAATATCCCCTCTACGGGGCACTCCACTCCCGCAAACCCATATATTGGCATGTCGGTTAGGGTCAATTGGGAGTCATTATATCCTATTCTCAAAAAGGTGTCATGGAGCAAGATATCCACTGAAGCACCATTATCCACAAGGACCCTTCTCACTGGGTTGTTCCCTATTATCGGGGTTATAACCAACGGCTCGTCATGGGGAAATTTCACACCCTCCAGATCAGAATCATCAAAAGACATTTTTACTCCTGTCCTGGCCCTCTTCGGGGCTTCCCCATCAATATGCATAACTTCTCGGGCATACGCTTTCCTGGAGTTCTTGGATAACCCAGCAGCAGTTGGTCCTCCAAAGATTGTGTTTATCACAGGCCCTCGGGGTCGTGGTCCTCCGAAGATTGTATTTATCACAGGTCCCCTAGGCTGGGGATTCCGCCCCTGATCATCTTGGTCCCTCCTACGATCTTCAAAGTTCTTTCTTCCATTGTTATTCCTTTCCCCTCCATCTCCAGTGTATTTATTCAATCTTCCTTTTCGAATGAGGAACTCAATTTCATCTTTCAATTGTCTACACTCATCAGTGTCATGACCGACATCTTTGTGAAATCTGCAATACTTGCTCTTATCTAGCTTGGCGGGATCAGCCTTTAAGGGCTTAGGCCAACGAATATCTCGATCTTTCTCAATTTCCATCAAGATCTGGCTTCTAGGAGCATTCAGCTTAGCGTATTCTCTGAACTTTTGCCCAGGTCCTCCCTTCTTGGGGGTTGAATCAGGGTTTTGCTCGGTTCTAGGATACTTGTCCCTAGCGATATACTCCGGATCAGTTTTCCGCTTCTTGCCTCCAGTGGGCTCATTACTTACTATGGTCTTCCTCATGCTTTCTTCAACCTTGATATACTTCCCTGCCCTATCATGGAGCTGCAACATGCTTTCAGGGGGACGTTTGGCCAAGGACATCTTAAAAAACTCATCCCTAGTTCCTTGTTGCAGTGCTATCATGGCTACCTTATCATCAAGGTCTGGGACTTTTAAAGCCTCCTTTATGAAACGATTCAGGTAATCTCTCAAGGATTCCTCTGTCCCCTGCACAATGCTCATAAGAGATGCTAAACTTTTCTCATGAACTCTCCCACTGATGAATTGCTTAATAAAAGCCTGACTTAATTCTCTGAACGACCCAATAGAGTTTGGGGGCAAGCGACTATACCACCTTTGAGCCATACCTGACAAGGTTTGAGGAAAGGCCCGACACTTAATAGCATCATTCACGGGCTACAACAGCAGTGCATTAGAGAATGTTCTAACATAATTAGCGGAATCTCTCGTGCCGTCATAAGCTTTTATAGTTGGTATCTTGAACTTTCTTGAGATATGGGTATTCATTATATCTTCAGTGAAGGGTGGAGTAGGATCATCAGGATCTCCAAGGGGAAGAAGATTGCTTGGATCAGCCCTTGGGACAACAACCCTTCTCTGCACTAGGCCATCCAGGTCTATGATGGGAGGAGGATTCCTTCCCCTAGGAGGTACTGGGGGTCTGGTAGTCTGGTGCGCCTCCAGGTCGCACCTCAGCCTTTGAATCTCAGCCTCGTGAGCCCTGATTCTTTCCTGCACTTCTTGGGGATTCGTCCCTTGGGTGCTTTGAGGGTGTTGGCTACCATCAGCCATCGGCTCTTTGCCAGCACGTCTCCTCCTCGAGGCTACTTCATCATCCGAAGATTCGGAGTCTCTCTCAGTGTAAGGACCAGAAAATTTCTGATCCCCAGGAATAGGAGCCAAACCTTGTATGTATGGGGGCGAACGCCCTCGCGCTTCACTACGTCCAGCATGTCCACTTCCTCCAACCTCGGGGTAAAGGGGCATCCCATAAGGGGGTTAGTAGTAACAACAGTTGAATATTCGTACCCGACGGGTCGAGAATTCACAGGTGCATGTACTTGTTGAACTTGAGGATTCGTACCTTGAGTAGCCGAAGGAACCGTCCCTTGTGGCTGAGGTTCAGTTGCCCCTATCTGTCCTTCTCCTTGTGTGGTTGCATAGGTTGAGTGAGGAGGCACCTCCACAGTTGAAGAAATCACTTGGGTTGTCCCCGTTAGTGTTCCTCCTCCAAGGGCTCTAACTGTTCTCCGTGTTCTCGCCATGATTATTGTTGCGCTTTCCCATAGACGGCGCCAAATGTTATAGATAAAAAACTAAGGTTCGGGAGCTAAAGGCCTTTAATGGCTACTCTCGTGTTTCGTAGCTTAATTCTGCCTTTACGAGATGCCTACGTATCTCTGTGAATTAGAGAATCAAGCCAAAAAACGTAGTTCTGATTTGTGGGGTGAGACCCCTTATATAGATGTTGGTGGTCCTAGAATTGGACTTGGTATAGGAGACTTGGTGATCAAGTCTCTGAATTATAATGGACTTTGGAGTCCTAAATAGTAGGAAACTGATTCCTTATCCTTCTAGGTCCCTTTGAGGTTAATCTGCAAGGATTTATGTCCTTATCGGGACTCTTCTCAATAGCTGATTTTTCCCTTATTAATTAATTACGAAATTAATTAATATTCAGGGTTTTTGGGCCTTCTTTATTCCATCAGGCCTGATCTGGTCCATCAGGCCTGATCAATGTGTTGACCTTTTTGGTCTGAATGTCATACATCTTCTTATTGGGCCTAACAGCCCAAATCATGTATAATTACTGTAATATTCAATTACATAATCAGGATTTATTTATCCCTATCATTATTCTAAAATTGTTATTCTTGACATTTTCATTTCTACTGAGAGAGTTACATAATATTTAAATTCGTTTTTGAGGAAGAATAAAAGAAAATTTGAAACTCATTTAACCAAATTACCAAACTACCCTTCTTTGGTGGTTATAAATCCCCACACCCCCACCCCCTTCTTTTCTTTCCTCACCACAGACTTCTCTCTTCTCTCTTTCTTTTCTCTCGCTCTCGAAGCTTTCTCTCTCTCACACACACTCTCAATTCGGAGAAGGTATTCGGGTTAGGAAAGGGAAAAGTGTACTAGGTGGCAGTAGTTTAACCCTTGTGAAACAGGAAAGCGAATTCAGGCAAGTAACTCTGCTTACTTGTATAAATTATTTATAGAGAGGATATTGTTCATGCCATGATAGAGTATTGAACTTTTATAGCACTTGTGAACCTGTTATTGTTCCTTGTGAACCTATTATTGATTCTTGAGATACCCTGTTATTGTCCTTTTGAACCTATTCTTGATATGATTATTGTTCAAACCTTTATAGTAACCTCTTTATTCATATCCTGATCAACTATTGATACCTTGAATTCTTGTAAACCCTATATGAACCTTTATGAACTCCCTTGCGTAATGGTCCTTCATTCCTTTGTTTATCTTATTTCATGATGATCCTTGGAACTATTTTGATTCCCTAACTTGTATACCTTATGATTATTTGATCAAGATCCTTAGTGTTGAATCAGAATTTACACTAGAAGGAACAATGGAAACTTTCTTTAAAAAAGGTTTTATTTGATAATAATCATAGTACAAACTATGATATTCCTTACAAGTATAAATGGAATGTCATAAACTACCACAATGAAAACAAGGATTTTGTGGCTTATATCTAACAGACTGACTCTTAACTCCTCACTTTGAAGGTAAGGAGTTTATGTTCTTATAATTCCTGCAAAAAGAAGCCAGATGGTTAGAACTTCCACAGTTATGACACGTTTTCCTAGGAGCTTTAGGAACAGGTTTATAATCATTGCTTTTATTCACACATTCCTTTCCATTCCTATTTTTCCTAGGTGATTTTACCTTGTTTGCGTTCTTAACATCTTTCAGCTTATGCTTAAGCTGCTTCTTAGTCATTAAGCCTATGTTTACTTCAGCTGTCTTTTCCTGTTTTAGTTTGTCAGAAGTTAATCCCTTTTTAACTTTTGATTTTCTCATTATCAGACTTTACGGTTACAAACTTAACAGGTTTTAACTTTGGCTTTTGCTGAACAACAACAGGCTTAATTTCTACAGTTCGTATATCACTCTTATCCTCTCCATAACCTAAGCCCTCTTTCTAGTTTTCACTACTTGGCAAATTTTGAGTTGTTCTGCCAGAGTTAGTCCAAGTCCTGATAATCTCTCTTTCCTTTTCTAACTCAGTTTTTAGAGATTCAATCATTTTTAGCACTTCATCCCTAACATAAAAAGCATCATCTCTATCCTTCTGAGTTTGATGGAACATAACTAACTTTTTTTCTAAGAAATCATTTCTTTTCTTAAAAGCAAGATTTTCAGAAGTTAATCTTTCACATGTTAAAGTTTGAACTCTATAACTAACAAACATGGTTTTAAGATATCGTCTCAACTCCTTAATATCATCAGTATGAAAAGCATAAGTAGTATGAGGTACCTTTTGATTCAGCAGCTTCAGAACTGCTTTCAGCACTTGCTTTATCAGCATTTGCCATCAAAGCATAATTCTCCTCACTTTCAGAGTCTGAGGTGTCTGTCCAGCTTTTCTTCTTTGTGACAAGAGCCTTGCCTTTGTCACTCTTCACTTTCTTGCAATCAGGAGATATGTGGCCTTTCTCATCAAAGTTATAGCATTTGACATTGGTGTAATCTCCTCTGTCAGACTTTCCTCCTCTGCCCTCAAATCTTCTGAAATTCTTCTTATCAGAACTTGTGCCTTTCCTGGAAAACTTCTTTCCCTTCCTGAACTTCCTGTATGCAATCTTTGTGATCCCTTTCACCATAAGAGCACACAGCTTCATCATCTCCTCATCAGCATCAGTCTCAGGCAAGCTTTCAGAATCTGAGTCATCATCACTTTCAGAACTTGATGACTCAGTATCAGACTTTATGAAAAGAGCTTTACCCTTGTCTTTCCTTGAGGTAGCTGCCTTGGGGGATTCTTCTTCAGCCTTAAGAGCAACTGTCCTTGACTTTCCTCCTTTCCTCTTGCTTCTTTGTTCCATCTCAAGTTCATGAGTCTTGAGCATTCCATAAATTTCATCAAGAGTTGTTTCATCAAGATTGTAGTTGTCTCTTATTGTTGTTTCCTTCAAATCCCAGCATTCAGGAAGAGCTAACAGGAATTTAAGGTTTGAATCTTCAAGATCATACTCCTTATTAACCAGTGACAAATCATTCAAGAGTTTGACAAATCTGTCATATAAATCAGTCAATGACTCATTAGCCTTTGAGTCAAAGTGTTCATACTCTTGAGTGAGTATTGTCTTCCTGTTCTTTTTAATTGTATCAGTTCCCTGACACCTTGTTTCCAGAGCATCCCATATCTCCTTTGCAGTCTTGCAGTTAATTACCCTGTTTGACATTACATTATCAATGGCACTATGCAGTAAGTGTCGTACCTTAGCATCCTTAGCAATTGATACGATATCTTCAGCAGTATAATCATTCTTCTCCTTTGGTACAGTCTTTGCTGCTTCACCTGCAACTGCAACAGCGAGCTTGGTTGGTTTGTGAGGTCCTTCCTTGATTCTATCAAGATATTCTGGATCTGTAGCTTCCAGAAACATGGTCATCCTCACCTTCCATATGGCATATTCAGATGGTCTCAGTATGGGAACTCTGATGGTCTCATACCGACTTTGAATTTGTGTCTTTGGAGGTTCTTCAGTTTTGGTAGGCTTAGTTGGAGTTTCTGTGTCAGACATGATTGTGTTTGGATCTTAAACTGTTTGTGCGTTAACAGATAGGCTCTGATACCACTTGTTAAGTCACACACACACTGTAGAGGGGGTGAATACAGTGTAAAGTACAATCAAATCGAACTTTAATAACTCAAGTAACAGAAAACAAACTTTATTGAAACAATAAACTCTGTTACAGTATGGAACTGTTACCTCTCAGTGATGAACAAATATCACGAGAGCTGCTAGGGTTAAAATGAATAATCTTCTCGAATATGATAACACTTTTAGTGTAAACCCTATGTCTGTGTTTATATACTACACAGTTACAAGATAATCGCTAATTGATATGGAATATAATTATGCTTCCTAAAATATATCAATAAGATATCTTTTCTTCCAAGTATTCTATTCCTCATAGAATTCCTTCTTCATGCAAATCTCTTCTTGTGTTTGTCTATATCTTCTTTCCTTTAATCAGCTACTGTCCTTATCTAAACGTCCTTAAGTACTTAAGTTCTGATATCCATCTTCTGATGATTATCTCCTGATAATATAAGTACTGATATCCTTAAGTCCTGACTTCCAGTAAGTACTGATTTATCCTATTTAAGTAAGATCTGAAAACTAAACATAAATCATATTAGCCATGACATTATCAAATATATCTAACAAGAACACATACAAAGAAAAAGAGAAAGTATATGACTAAGAACCGTTGTCTTGATCTGCTTTAGACAAGGGTCGAACGAAGAGTTTAACGACTATCTAGCCTAGTTTGACATGGTCAAGGCAACCAAATTCTTGGAAGTTAGCCTCGATCTGACCAAAGGTACATATATCGGATTCAGTACACTACTTTAAGTACATTTATCTCAATCCATTACATTCATCCTGATTTATTAAGTTAATAAAATAAATTTATTAACAAAATACATATTTAAGGTGTATGCCGAATAATATAGGAACTTTCTTAAATATTCAAGGGTAATATTTACCCCAAAGCGGAATAAGTCTTTAAGACATTAATTATCTTTCCTTCAAGATTGGGTAAAACAAAGTGACCTAATTACTTAAAATTTCAAAGTAGATGTTACTTAGTCCCTTAAAAACATGGGACGAAGAAGCTAGTTATAATATCTGACTATACTGAGTTGACACCTAAGATGCATATTATCAAAGCATAAAGAAGCATTTTACTTCGTAATAAGGCTATAAATTATGACTATGCTGAGATAACACCGAAGATCCATATTATTAAGGCTGAACGAAGCATTTTACCTCGTAATAAGGCTACAAACTCTGAATATGCCGAGATAACACCAAAGATGCATATTATTAAGGCTGGACGAAGCATTTTACTTCGTAATAAGGCTAAAATAAATTAATGAAGTATTTATCTAGGAGATATCCAGAAGGAAAAATAAGTATCTTCTCAAATATCCCGAAGGAAAGCAAGTCTGTAAGACGCCAACCTGTTTTATTCAAAATTCGAGGAAAAAAATTAACTCGAAATACAGTCCCAAACGCGAACAACTCAGTCCCTTAAACACTTGGGGGCCAAGAAGGCGGTTCCGAAACGATCAAAATAATAATAATAATAATAACTTAATAAAAATAATAATAATAATTATAATACTAATAATAATTTGTGTTAAGGAAAATAATAAAGCCGAAGATGCACAAACTAAATAAATTATGCTAAGGTAACTATTAAGTACTGAAGACGCATCAATCCTATAAATTACGCTAGGTTCATACCAAAGATGCGTAAATTAGTCAAATTATGCTAAGGTTAATACATATACCGAAGAAGCATAAGAATAAATTATGCTAGGTCAAAAATAAAATTTCTGAATCCTAACTGTTCAACCCTTAACAACTCAGGGACGAAGATGAAGGTTAAGCCGAAGACACATATAAAATTTCCTAAATTATGCTAAGGCACAAGAATGACCGAAACAACGTAAAATAGCAGAACTTAAACATGCTCTTTACATGCTATATTCAAATTAGTTATGCATAAGACTAACAAAGACGAATAAATACCTTATTTAGGGAGTCCCCCGAAGAGATAGGCCCATTCGCCTTACTTTTCTAGTATTATTTGACTTTGGCACGAAACACCTATGTAGGAGCCACCCGAATATGATAGATCTTTTATTCGTCCCTCTCTAAAATTTTGTCTCCCGCACAAAACGCTTATCTAGGGGCCATCCGAAGAAGATAATTTCTTCGTCCTCACGATACTCCTTCCTTCAGAGGAAATATTATGCATGAAATTACCTCTAGAAAGGGGGCGAACGAACACCTATCTAGGGGCTACCTGAAGAAGATAGTTCATTCATTTCCCACTCCTTTATAAGATTTTGATACCTGATGAAACACGTGCCTAGGGGCTATCCGAAGATAATAGGTACTTCGTATCTGCATCGTCTATACTTACCATGTAATTTTTAGTAAGTCTTTAAAATACAAGTCCCATCTTTGAGAAAAGGGACAAACAAAATTAACATCATTTCCGAAAAATGGACCTAGTCCATCAAACACTTGGGGCGAAGATGGATGCTAAAAATTTAAAAATTACTGAGGTGAAACAAAAGTCGAGGATGCGATGGAAATTTAACCATTGCTGAAGCAAAACGAAAGCCGAAGATGCGATAAAAATTAACAATTGATAAGGGAAAAGCCTAAGGCGCAATTGGGACAAAAGCCGAAGATGCAATTGCCTAAATTTACTTAGACAGAAGCCGAAGACGCAATTGTTGAGGCGATACTAAAGCCGAAGATGCGATATACTAAAATTTTGCAAAATTGCTAAGGGAAAAAGAAGCCGAAGAGGCAATGCAAAAGAGAAAAATTTATGCATCAAGACAAAGAAACATCCAAAAATATGAAAAAATACTGCATAATAAAAACAGCCCAAAGGCAGAAGTTGCAAGCCCGAATGCAAGAGATTGATAAAATAAAAATTATTTGTCATAAAGGTCTTCATCCTCGCCCGAGAAAACCACAAGAGGACCTTCTTTTGTATCACGACCGACTGGATCTTCCATTCCTTCGTTTAGAAAGAGTTGTAATACCAGTCGAGGCCACGAGCCTTCTCAACAACATAGTCAAAACCGAACGAGAAACACCTGTCTTCAGTCAGTTCCAGCTTCTTCTTAAGCTTCCGGAGTCCCTATCAAAAAAAATTTAGTTCGGCATTCCTCTAATCAATACGGTGATGAGCCATCTTCAGGTCTTCTCCCAACTTCAGTTTGTCTTCGATCTATGCACTGAGCATCGTATCACGATAAGTGGCCTTGGGGTTTCTACCCAAAAATGGGCCACACATATTGTATATCACCCACCACTAGTCCGACCAATAGACAGGGATATGTTAGTGATAGTGGCCCAATCTATCAGGACCAATAATCGAAGGCCCGTAAGGCATCCATAGGCCGAACGTTGAACATGGACTAATGAACCAGAGAAATTTAACTCCCCCAATGTTCGTTTTCCTCTCTGTGTAATGGCTGAAGTATTAATTATAATTTGGATAAATACACCAGTCTATCACACAAAGAATATACACAATTTTATTTGCAATGGCATACACCAATGTTGGTTACCAATAAGCATTTGTGCGTTCATATCTTACTTACAATGACCAATTACTAATTCTCACACCGGAGGTGAATCACAGGACAAACTCTCGCATTATTCTCCTTATAGGTCTGACCGAAGGACGTTCTAATATCATCATAAATTTGGTCGTAACAATAACCATAAATATAAAAGCCAAAAACAACACAGATACTAAGAAATGAGTATCAATCTACGAATCAAATGACAAAAAAAAAGTTTGTTCACATAATGTTCCAATAATGTTTAATCTACAAAGTCGAACCAGCAATAAAAAAGAACAAAATAAGTAGAAACAAATCATGATCCCAACCATTCCCTCTGCTTAAGCAGCCTAAAAGAACAGAGAAATGGCACCTCGATCTTTATATATAAGATGAAACTTTCAAAAATATCTCAATTGTTCTTTTGTAATACAAAATTTTCGCTTAATTTAATGTCTAATTATCCAATCCCAAGGAATTAACGTGTTTCATATGTCACCGGGTTCTGGACCATAAAGCAGGACAGAGCCCGGTGTGATTGGGACAATGCTACCAAGTCTGTCTGTGACAAGACAACGGGGTAGTGAAAAACGAATTATGGAATTCTTGAGGGAAAAGTAATAGAGTCATCAATGGCGAAGTGCATGTTTTGTGTACATGATCTCCGAAAAAGGTGGCCAAGGTACCTTTATCATATTATTTCTGTCCCAAAATAAATGTCGGGTAATACGTAAGTATTAAAATGACGTAGTATTCTTTTGTTCTTTCATATGGAGTATTATATTTACAAAAATTATGTCTGTCAACTTTCATAACCAACCGACCCCGGTCGATTATACTTTGCCACATTATCACCTTAGAAAGTGTTGTTTTATGAATTTCATTTAATTAATTAGTTTTGGATTTTTTTTAACTATCATGTCATCTTTAAAGCCGACCGATGTCTTTCAGTCAATATGCGATTCCCAAACGATGTCATTTTTGCTTTTTTTACCATCAAAACCGACCATTTGTTTGCCGTCGGATTTATTCCTTGTAAATGCGGGACGGTTGGTTATGCCATGATTTTTTGTAAGTATTTATGCACTACTTAAAGCTATAAAAAAAATGTTACGTACGAAACTTAATTTGGGAGAGGGAGTACTTAGCAACAAAAAAAGGATACCTTAAATCTACTCATCACTGCATTGCATTACAGTGCTGGCACTGTCAAGAAGAAGCCAGCATATCAATTTGTACTCAAGTTTCTGAAATTTTGTTAAACGTTTAAAACAGGACTTTATTCATTCCGCTTCGAGACAACATCTTTCCAATTATTCAATCGCAAGGAATCAATCGTGTGACACCCGTCTCTGGACCGCGAAACAGAACAAAGGCCTGATAGCGATTAGCACGTTGTTGCCAAGTCTGTCAGTGACAAGACAGCGGGTCTGGTGAAAGAGCCATTGCGGAATCCTGATAACAGGATAACATGATAACATATACTGGTCGTATTTATAAATCTCATCTTCAACCACCAGTTCTAAGAAAACTTAAAAAATGGCGAGAATATTCACTTTCTTAAAGCCAGCAGTCCGTGTCCTAATGAAATTTTATGGATTGTCCCAACAAATAATCGAAACCGAACCCGGTACCAAAATCAAAATATGGGTTCCATCGAAATCGAAATCGGAAACCAAACCGAATGTTGTACTCCTGCATGGGTTCGGAGCTGATGGTATATTTAACTGGCTATCTCAAGTCATGGCAATCTCTAGCGACTATGCATTGTACGTGCCTGACCTCCTCTTCTTCGGCGAATCAATCACCGACAAGCCAGGGAGGTCTACGGCTTTCCAGGCAGAGGTTATAGCTGCCGTGTTGAAAAAAGTTGGTGCCAAGAAGTGTACTCTTGTTGGACTTACATATGGTGGGTCTGTAGGCTTTATGATGGCTGAGATGTATCCCGAGCTGGTTGAGTTTGTAGTGGCCAGTGACGCGGTGATTGAGTTTCCTGAATCGTTGAGTCGGGGTATAGTGGACAAGTACGGGTATCCTAGCTTTCCTGCATTTGTGTTGCCAACAACAGTTGAGGGTTTGATGGCTTTTCTCAAACTCTGTTATCATGGACCTGTGAATATGCCTGGTTTTGTTGCTAAGGGTTTTTTAAAGGTAATTCTGTGTTTTCGTCTAATTATATTCTAGTGATTTTTAGTGAATATTCTGCTAATTTGACCACAAAAAGTCAAATAAGCCAAAAATTGTGTGACGTATAAGGGTAATAATTTGCGGTGTTTGACGAGTGCAGGAGTTCTATAACAACAGGAAAGAAAAAGCTGAATTAGCAGATGCTTGGGTTATTCCGGACAATGAAGTGAAGCCCATTAGTTTAAGCCAGGTTACTTACTTTGTTTAACATACAGTAGCTGCTGGTACACTTGTGATATGCTGATAGATTGAAATATAAGCTGTGTGTGATCTGTGGCTGCAGAAAGTTAGTTTAATGTGGGGGGACGATGACAAGCTTTTTACTTCCCAAACTGCCGAGGACACAAAAAGGTAAGCCCTTATTTTTTGCACAATATTGATAAAACCATATAACATCTCGGAATAGTGAAACACACCAAAGAGGTCGATACTTTGCTTTGATCGGTTTCGAAAACGAACAATAAGCAAGAAGAGATATTTGTTTAAGATAAAAACTCGAGTTTAGCTTGTTCCCAATCGACTGGCTTTCATTTATTTACTAACCGAACTCAACATTTGAACATGAAAATGAGATAAATTAGTAGACCAACTCGAGCCGGCTATTACATTTCAAACTTAACTCTTTGCTTGGGACTCGAACAAGTTAAATTTGGGTCGGTTCATTTAACTTGCATAAAATTATATGGTTTATAAGTAAAGTTCTATGGAGTCCACCTTTTAACTGGAGTTTTCAGAGTCCTTTCATGTTCTGCAAATAAAATATCTTCTAAAACGTGTTATCTTGCAAAATATGTTTAACAAATATTATTATTTCAATAAAATCATGCAAATCTCATATATTTACAAGTAAAATATGTATGTTCTGCAACACGGAAATTTATGACTATGCATGTTTTGTAAAATAATATATTTTGAAACGTTCTACTTGTAAAATATATGTCATCTGCAAGATTTTCAATAAAATTGTGATATTTGTAGAATATCATTCGAAAAATAATATGTTTTGCAGCAATTTAAGCTATATTTTACTTGCCGAACATATGTGGACTCTAAGGACTCCAATGAAACACGGGACTCCAAAAAACATAACCCTTGAAAGATAACTATATCTTTTATACAATTGATATGCCAATTTATTACAATTTGGTCGTTGGGGTAAAATTATCATATTTTTATGATATGTTTAGATTTGATTTCTCGTGCTTCCAAAAATTAATTTGATATTCTTACCAAAAAAAAATAACTTTTAATATTTTAATCAAATAAACATATAAGTTGTAAACTGAAGTAAGAAAACAATTTGAAGTCTTACACATTTTTTGTTGGTATTAATCGAACTGAAATTTTTATAAAATCTACTCTTATTTAATTTTACATTGACTGTGAATTTTAAAATCAGTCTTATGTCTATGGATCTAAATTTAAAGATAAATTATAGCGAACAAAAAAATAAATGTGTATACCACTGAATATGAATGATATAAAAAATAAATGGGGGTGAGCTTTGTGAAAACGGTGTAAATTTAAAATGTGATATATTTGATATGAAAGTATAAAAGCAAAAACAAATCACCTGAGTTTCGTGAAAATCGTGTGAATTTATAATGTAAATATGTATGGGAGACGCTTAATCGTGTGAATTACTTTAAAAATTGGATTAGTTGAGTAAAAACTACGTGAACAATGACAAACAACTCGATTCTCGAAATGTTCACATCAAACTCATGTTTGGGTTTTTAGTAACGAATCAATCTTGACCATGTTCTTAATAAAAGTCCAGCTCGGTTTTACTTTAGTAAATTTTGTTCGATTTGTTTGTTTACCACCCAGTTCCACATAAGAAAGTGCTGATTATACAATTTATCAAAGAACTAGAATTTTTTACAATTGTACCCATATTTGTAGTCTCTACTCTCTCGTAAGAAATTCTTTTTTTTTTGTATTCATTTTTGCGTTGTAAAGATAATAGATGATAATATTATAATTGCAGACAATTGGGTGGTGATACAACATTGGTATATGTAAAAGACGGGGGTCATTTAGTTAATCAGGACGCAGCAGAGAATTACAATGTTGAGCTCAAAAAAATTCTCGCTTCCTTCCACAACACATCTAAGGATGCTTGAGTGACTTTTTTTTATCTGTCAACTGTAACGATCGGGAATTTCGTGACGTAATTAAGTGAATAAAGTATGATTCTGTGGTGTAATTATAATTTATGTGATTTAATAAAGAGATTAAATTATTTTAATGATTAATTATCTTTATTGTATATTAATAACTGGGAACGTAAAATGACGCGTTCCAGTTTGATGAATCAGCTTAGTGGATAAGTTGTGTTGTCGGGCCGTCAAGTAGAACGTGACCCATTTTTAAAAGTGAATAAAAGTATTTAAACGTGAACTATGTGTTGTTATGTGAAATGGAAATGTTTAAGTAAGTCTTTCAGTCACGTGTCAGTTAGTATAAAGGATTAATTGTGAAGCGTAAACGAAACGCACAGCGTCGGGCCGTTAAGCAGAACGCAACCCGTTACGCAAAAAAGGAAATAATAATAAAAAGGGAAATTTTGTGATCAAATATGAGTTGTGATGTGTGAATATATGTGTTTACTTGTGTGTATGCATGATTATGTGATCTGTTAATTTTTTTAAGTGATTTAAGGGATTTATTTGATTTAAAATGAGATTTATTGAACCTTTATATATTTTTATAAAATTATCAGAGTATGGTCAAGGCGTGAAATTTGTTTTGTTATCTTCAAAATAGTCCTAGAGACTTTCTAAAAATGAAATACGGATTTATTTCCTGATCGGTGCATTTTAAAATGATTTTATGGAGTTAAAATGCTATTTTCAGCATAATCTTGTAAAATCCGTATTAAATCAACCGTTCGCTCAAAAAATATTTTAAAAATATAGCTGAAAAGCTAATTTCGAGATCTTTATTTGTTATGGATAAAAAATTAAGGTTCGGGAGCTCAAAGCCTTTAGTGGCTGCTCTCCTGTTTCGTAGCTTAATTATGCCTTTACGAGATGCCTACGTATCTCTGTGAATTAGAGAATCAAGCCAAAAAATGTAGTTCTGATTTGTGGGGTGAGACCCATTATATAGATGTTGGTGGTCCTAGAATTGGACTTGGTATAAGAGACTTGGTGATCAAGTCTCTGAATTATAATGGACTTTGGAGTCCTAAATAGTAGGAAACTGATTCCTTATCCTTCTAGGTCCCTTTGAGGTTAATCTGGAAGGATTTATGTCCTTATCGGGAGTCTTCTCAATAGCTGATATTTCCCTTATTAATTAATTACAAAATTAATTAATATTCAGGGTTTTTGGGCCTTCTTTGTTCCATCAGGCCTGATCTGGTCCATCAGGCCTGATCAATGTGTTAACCTTTTTGGTCTGAATGTCATACATCTTCTTATTGGGCCTCGCAGCCCAAATCATGTATAATTAATATAATATTCAATTACATAATCAGGATTTATTTATCCCTATCATTTGCCCCCCAACTTTTGGGAAGCCGTATAAGATTTCGCAAAAGTTAAGTTCGTTCATTCCCTTTCAGGGTATCGTTTTGCGTAAAGTGTGGAGCGACCTACACGCTTACAACGATTTGCCTTGTACGTGGCTTCAGGTTTGTTTAAAAACTTCCCCTTTTATTTTCTTACCTTCTCCCTATTTTTAGAAATTTTCTGGTATTTTTCAGGAATTTTCCCTTTTTCCGAGATTTTTTCACATTTTTTGCAATTTTTTACAAATATTCTCAAAATTTCAGCCCTTTTTCGACCAGAATCCTAGTCGAAATTTCGACATGGATCCTAGTCGAATTTTGGGCCAGCTTTCCAATCCTGATCGAAGGACTTCGACTAGGATCCACGACATGGATTTTGACCAGGATCCTAGTCGAACCTTCGACCTGGATTTTGGTCGAAATCTAGTCTCTTTCCTTACTTCCTGGTCGTTTAGTTTCGACTAGGATCCACGAACTGCGTTTCGACCAGGATCCTAGTCAAAACTTCGACCTAGATCTTAGTCGAGACTCTTGTGCTCATTTGCTTCCTGGTCGTTAGATTTCGACTAGGATTCACGAACTCGATTTCAACCAGGATCCTAGTCGATTCACGACCTGGATTTTAGTTTAGGTTTGTGCACTTATTCTTGAAAAATATTGTGCTTGATTCAGTAATTCGACCTCAATCCTGGTCTGACTTTCGACCTTAATCCTGGTCTATCATACCCGTAATTTTCGGGTGTCTGTTCGAAAGAATTAGAGCAGAATTCACGACTTGAAATTCGACCTCAATCCTGGTCTATTATACCCGTAATTTTCGGGTGTCTGTTCGAAAAAATTCGAGCATAATTCACGACTTGAAATTCGACCTCAATCCTGGTCTTATTGGGCTTCATCCTCATCCAATTTTGGATTGGGCCTTGTTTGGGCCTTATCTTTTTTAAGGGCTTTGATTTGGGCCTTCTATTTTTCCAAATCCTAATTGGATTTGGGCCTTCTATTTTCCAAATCTTAATTGGATTTGGGCCTTCTATTTTCCAAATCTTAATTGGATTTGGGCCTTCTATTAATCTGGGCTTAATAAATTAAAAACCTTCTTTAGAATTCTCTAGAATTCTTGGAAATTTCTTTGGAATTCCTTGAAATATTCTGGAATGTTCCATTTTTTGGGCTTTTTCTTTGGGCCTTTATCCTCACTGGGTCTTTTGTCCCTTCAACTTCACTTTTCCTCCTATATAAAGGAGTCAGTACTGCTCCTCATTTTCTCATTTCTAAATTCTCCTTCTTTCTTCTTCTATTAATAATCTCAGAGCAATAACAGTAAGTCGGAGTATCTTAAGCCCCAAAGCCTTTTTCAGGAGCATTATTTCAAGTAAAACTTCTCCCTTTACTTCCTGTGCTTGTTTTTTGCATAGTTTGCGTTTTTAAAATGGTCTCTTTATGTGCCCTTTTTTTCAGATGGCTGATAAAAAAATGACTCGTTTGGCCAAGATGAATGTGGCTAGAAAGTCCAATGAATTCCCTATTCGATCAAGGTACACTTCCTTGATCGATATGATCAACACCCGAGGAGACGAGTACCCGTCTGATGCGCATCTGGACGCGCACGACCATATTAGTGCCTTGCGGGATCCAAAGGAGCTGGAAAAGTTGAGTAGTTATTTCAGAATCAAGGATCCTTTCAAACTGGTTCTTGCAGGTCCGGCCGACAGGGCCTGTCAGTGGAGGAAGGACGCATTGTGCGTCTACAGGGATACTCTAAAGGCAGGTATCAGATTCCCCTTTCAATCGTTTATCCCTGTTCTTCTAGCTGATGTGGGCATCGGCCCTTTCCAACTCCCTCCTAACTCTTGGAGGCTGATTCTGTGCTATCTGTTGCAATGTGCCAAGCACAATGTCCCTACTTATGTTGCTGTTTTCAGAAAGATTTTTCAGTTCAAGAACAGCCCTGACAAGAATCCGGGCTGGGTTTCTTTAAACCAGCGTCCAACTATTCCCCACATAGTGAACGGGAAGTCCATCCCCGACAACAATTTGGGGTGGAAGAAAGATTTTTTGTTCGTCGTTTGGGAGGGTGGCGATTGGGGCACCCTATTTCACTCGTCTTTTGGGCTAGCCGTAGATGAGAGCCCAAACGATATAATTTTGTCTGAGGAGGAGACCAGAGCTTTCAACCTCCTGACGCAAGATAATGGGACTTCCCATTCTTGGGATCTTATCAGGGAGACCGTTCTTGTAGAACGCGGCCTTTCTCCCGTCCCTAAGAAAAGTACGTTTCCTTCCTTATCTAGTTCTTTTTATTTCCTTCATTTTCTATTTTGCTAATTCCTCAACTTACTTATCTCATTTGTTGCAGTGGCTGAGAAAATTGAGGAGGCTACGAAGCCTAAAGACCTGGAGACGACCAGGATGAAGCGTGCTGGAAAGGTCTTTAAAGACCCGCGTCTTGGGGATCGCTTCCCGGAGTTCCTACTTTAAGCAATGGAACCAGGCGAAGAAGGCCCCAGCCAAGTTTTACGCACCAAGCAAAAACCAGGGTCTTACTTTCAACCTGCTTGGGGAATCCGAGGCAAGGATTCGATTGTCGGCAGCACAGCGCTTGCCAAGGAATGTGTAATAATCCCAATTTTTGGAATTTTGAAACTCTTATGAATAGTATTTTGCTGATTATGCTGAATAAGAAAACTTTTCATGCCACACTATGTAGGGGCTCTTTTATTGATCTTCTGGGATATTATTAGTACTCTATATGATAAATAAGTGTATGTAAAGATCGTCAGAATCCAAATTCGAACACTTTGATTTTTCCCGAAAATCTACCAGATACAGAAAGAATTGAGTATAAGGTAATAGAATAAAAAGGATTTAAATTCAAGGATTAAAAGTGAGGATCATGAAAGTTAAAGAAACCTAAGTAATAAGATCCCGGGTATGATCCCTCAAACGATAAACGAAAACGAAAGTTAAGCGAACCGTATAATAGATCAGCGGTCATTAGGGAAGCAATTAAGAGTTAATCAAGGAGGTTAGGGATGATGATGTCATCAAACCAACAAGAAGAGGACAAGTGTGGAGGGTGACATCACATGATGACCAAAGCATGACATAAAGGAAAGAAGTGTGGTTGATTTATAACCACACAATTTTTTTTTCATGGTTAAAAATGATTAAAACAAAACAAAAGTCAACCAACCAAGGCAAATCAAAACAAATCACAAAAAACACAAAAGCTCTTCCCTTTTCTTCATCAAGCTCTCGGCCAAAATAAACACAGCAACTTCAAACTGCCATATCTCCTTCAATACTAACTCAAATATTGTGTTCTATAGCTCGTTGGAAAGGTATTGAGATGGCCTACAACTCTTGTTCACAAGTATCGTCCAAATAAGCATGGTAAGACCCTCATTTTTACAGTTCTTTCAATCGGACTTCTAGAAACTTTAAAGCCTAACTTTGTGTTCTTGATTTCTTTGGAAAGATCAAGCTTGTAGGAGGCTCCATAAGGCTTCCTAGTAACTTTCTACCCTCCAAGAAAGGTATAAATCTTCACACCCTTTAGTAATAAGTTTGAATGTTGAAGTTTGGAGATGGTTAGGATGGATGAGTAGTAATTTGAATGATAAGCATGATTCGAGCTTAATTGTTAAGTAGTTTAGTTGAATTTGGAGATGTTATAATATATGATTGGATTGAGATCCTTGAGCTTATTATGACTGAAATCAGTAGCATTGATTTGTATCTTGAGTTGTTGTTGATTGGTAGTTGGATTGATATGATTTGGAATGGTAAAAATTTGGGAAATCGCGTAAACATAGCCGTCGTAATGTCCGATTTACTTTAGACTGTTTTTGCTCTTAACATCAGGACCCGAGAACTCCCTGTTAGGTTTTGACAATTACCATAATTAGATAGTTCATGTTACGAGCTTCGTTTTGATATGTGGTTCGTTTGAATTCGATATACGGTTTAGGAGAAACGACCGTTTTATTTAATGGCGTTTCGCGACCGAACCATTACCCCTCGCCTTACTTTGAAACCTTGGTAAAGGACTTTAAATGACTATTTGGGGTATGAAACATTTATTTAAAGTGGATTAGAAAGTTGGTAAGGTGCTCGCGAAAGAATCACCTTAAAACTCTTAATGGCTAATTTATTAAAAATGGTGGAGCCGAGGGTACTCGAGCGACTTAAGTGAATCGTTAAGCGCGAAAGCGAACGTTAGGACTCTAAATGGTTAAAGTATAGTTTCTTAAGCGACCGGGGTTTAATTCCGACTTATGTTGTTGTTCATAGGTTATCGGACCCACTCTAAGCTTAAGTCTATCCGGGAGCACTTAGGCAAGTTTTCTACCCGTTATACTGTTGTTGTGATGTATATATGTATATGCATTATCTTGTGATAAGTGCATGATTGTTATTAGCAAATTCTTGCTATATATTGGAGCATGTTGATATGATATATATGCATGCCTGTTTCGTATTCTTGATTTATATATCTGTTGGTTCAAATGCTTATTAGTTGCATAATACCTATGCTAGATATAAGCAATAGTTGCGTATACCCTGAGTGTAGGGGACCCAAAGGTGAACCCTTTTCTAAAACCGGGAGTAGATGTTCCCGAGTATATTATATATATATATATTGATGTAGTTTTCAAAACTATTAATCGAATAAGGTTTATTCGATAACTTTATATTATTTAATGAATATTATTTCGAATATTCATTCGGGGGCTTATGACTCCTTTTATTTTATTTAATAAATATTATTTCGAATATTCATTCGGGGGCTTATGACTCCTTTTATTTTATTTAATGAATATTATTTCGAATATTCATTCGGGGGTTTATGACTTCTTTTATTTTATTTAATGAATATTATTTCGAATATTCATTCGGGGGCTTATGACTCCTTTTTTTATTGAATATTATTCGAATATTCATTCGAGGGCTTATGACTCCTTTTATTTTATTAATGAATATTATTTCGAATATTCATTCGAGGGTTTATGACTCAGTTTATTTTATTAACTGAATATTATTTGAATATTCATTCGGGGACTTATGACTCAGTTTATATTATTTAATGAATATTATTTGAATATCCATTTGAGGACCTATGACTCCGATTATTTACTGAAATATATTCTTTATTTTATTAAAGAATAAGGTGTCGATAATCAAACTTATTTTTGATTATTCAAATAAAGATAGTACTTTCGTATAAGTATATCTTTGGTTATTTAATGCTCATTTTAAGTATAAGTTTTACAACTTCTACTTCAATTATTTGTATAAAGATTATTCTTTATGGGAATATTATTTAAATAATAATATTCAGATATTTTCTAATATATTGGGACTGATTTACTTTATTAAATCAGCATTACTCCAAACACTCTTTAAAGTATTTTCGAGTCTTTAAAATAATTTTTAAAAGTTAGAGTGGATCCCAAAACTCATTTTTTATATATTTAAGATCTTCCTTTTAAAGGAGATTTAAATACTCGCTCAAAACCAGAGGGATCCGGCTCTGTGGTGTATTTTATATTCACAACAAGGTTGCGGTTTTGGTAAATGAATTGATTACTTACCCAACGTTCGGGAAGTAAGTCCGTCTATTTGAGTCGGCATAAGCAACATGGGCTCAGTGGGCGTCCATGAAAGTATAAGTGGCTCAGTGGGAGTCCATCAAATGCGTAAGTGGCTGAGTGGCAGTCCAGCATAAGGTCCTATTGCGACCAGGGTGATGACCAGTGGGGAATTCGTCCGTCTACTAATAGAAAAGGTTACTTATTGGTATCTTTGCCTGATCAGCAAGATATCAGGTTTATGCCAAGGTTTTCTCATTTTCAAAATTCATTGGATATTGCAACTCTGTTTATAATTTTCATAACAGAGGTTTTCAAGGAGTGTATGAAATGTATATATATATAGGTGTATATATATATATATCGGGACTTAATGAAGTATCTCGTAACTTCATTATTTATAATGATATTTCAAGGATTGAATCTATTCAAGTCTTATCTTGTAGTCTCATCTGGGTGATGAACTTTTGAAACTGATTATAACTTGAACGGTGGTAGTTCAAGCAGTATTCGGATATAAGTATATTGGAGTATCTTGTAACTTCATCTTTTAAACTTATATCTAGTAAATGATTATCTTGTGCATGTCAAAGATTTTCGGAAAAATGTTGAGACAAGGTTAGATATAGGAGATCACCTTGCAACGATATATTATACGGTTATAAACTGGAACTCTGTGTATATTATACATGTCAGAGGATTTCAAAGATTGTGAAAAGTATATATGTATATATATACTGAATATTTTGTGACTTGGTCCCGTTAAAATATCAGCTTGGTTCATTTCTTCTTGACCAAGACTTTCATGAGTACTATGAGAATGCTCATATATTGTTAATTATTATATATATTATTTCGGTGGGCTTGTTGCTCACCCTTGCTTTCTTCTTTCATCACACAACATCAGATAGATAAGATGAACGGGACCAAGCTCCCAATTCGCGAGCGGATAGGAAACGTTCCGCAGTTTCCTATAGGCGTTGATGTCGCTGTAGCTGAGGTAGGAACTACCAATAGGCTAGGCTTTCAACTTTTGATGTACCAGACTTATGTATCTCTATCAATTGTAATAATTGCAAATAAATGTAAATTTATTCAGAAACCCTTTTAAGGTGTAATGGCATATAATTTTGGAATAAAATGACTCGTGTTATTTTTGGATATTCATCTCTGAGACTATAACTTGTGGTGTGTGTGTTTATTATGGGGTCACAGTACAGAGTAGTTGTTTGTTTATTAAGATTGGGTGTTATTAAGGAAAATGGAACTCGTGACAACCCGGATCCCCGACCCCGGATTTGGGGGTGTTACAGAATGGTCTAAGCATTCCATCTCCCCGGTTGACTATCAAGACTTCGTCCTTCAACAGGACTTGGAGGGGAACGAGCTTTTCGGAGCTCAGGCTTTGGCGATGGTACATCTTTTTCCTTAGCCGTTCATAGTTGCCTTTTTTATTTTTCCCGTCTCTTACTTTTGATGTGTTTCTTGTAGGAGAACGCCCATTTTCAAGGGGCGATTCACCAAGCCAAGGCTTGGAAGGTTGGCCTGGAGGATGCGAACAAGAAGCTGGAGGAGGCCAAACAAAGAATAGAGGCCCTTGAAGCCCAACTTGGCTCTTCTACTTCTGACCTGGAGACGGCCCGGGCCGAAAATATTATCCTAAAGGCTCAGAAGGATAAAGCCTTTGACGGCTGGATGGACACTCAGGAGTTCAAGGATTTAATGGTGGAGCACGATGCCCTCCTTCATCCAGTTAGCTATAAGGAAGGCCAAGATGCCGCTGTGGAGGCCATTCAGGACGAATTTCCAGAAGTCCTCGAACAGTCCTCCTTCCCTTGCCCTGTGCAAGTTCCAGGACTTGGGGGTGTTACAGGCAAGCTTGCTGATTTGATCAACGACGACCCATCGGGGAATCAAGGCCAAGGCCAAAAGAGGAAGGAGCTCGAGTCCAGCTCTAAAGAGGAGGAAACTTCTTCTGAGGAGGAGCCTGAGCCCGTTATAAAGAAGGCCAGGGTAGAAGAGCCTCCAAAGGCAGCGCCTCCTAAACCAGCGTCTCCTGCAGCATCCAAAGCGTCTGAAGGTAGTTCCGAGGGAACCTCTGCGGAGACTTCCGAGGGGACGACTGAGACATCCGAGGAGACTTCAGATAGTGGTTCTGAAGAATCCCAACCTTCCAAGGCCTAAGGTTTTTTTATGTATTTCTTCTTTATTAGACAATATTTGAACTTTGTAATCGATTTTTATTGTTTTCAGTCATATTTTGCCCAAGTATCGTCGTATTTTTCTTTTGATTTTTCAAACTCAAGTTTATAACTTGGTTTTATCTTTCACAATGCCATCAATCTAGTAGGCCAAGATTAAGTCATGGGTTTTATATTATAAGTTGGTATTCTGGATACCTTACATGAAATGGGTTCAACCTTGATAAAATATAAACATATCTTCTATATAGAAAAATCCTAAGCAAGCAAACCTTCAAGGTGCTTTTAAACCTACTTGTCATTCTGACAAGTGAGAATTGTACTTTAACTATTTTAAACATAGTAAACCTTCAGGTTTTATGCATGCCAAGTTCTCGGGACTTCAAAACCATCCATAGTCTCCAGCTTGTAGGTTCCTCTACCCTGAACGCTCTTGACTTTGTACGGCCCTTCCCAATTTGGGGCAAGTTTCCCTTTCTGTCCTACACCAGAAGCTTCCACTTTCCTCAAGACTAAGTCACCTTGTTTGAAGAACCTTTTCTTAACCCTTAGGTTGTAGTAGAACGAAGCTTTTTTCTGATATTCCACTATCTTCGCATGTGCCTCATCTCGTACTTCATCAATTAGATCCAGGGCTAACCTTTGCCCTTCTTCATTTTCCTCAGCATTGAAAGCTTGAATCCTGGGGGAGGAATGTGATATTTCTACAGGAATAACTGCTTCTGCACCATATGCTAACATGAAGGGAGTTGCTCCAGTCGTGACTCTACACGTAGTCCTATAGGCCCATAGTATGGGGAGTATTTCATCCACCCAGTTATTCCTTGACTTCTCGATCCTCTTCTTTAATCCATCCAGGATTATTCGATTTGCCACTTCCGCTTGTCCATTAGCTTGCGGGTGAGCCACAGATGTGAATCGTAACTCAATTTCATTTTCCTCATAATACTTCTTGAATTCCTCGTTGTTGAACTGTGTTCCATTGTCAGTGACTAGGATGTGGGGAATTCCATACCGGCACATAATACTTTCCCACAGGAATTGTGCAACCTACTTAGTTGTGATCTTGGCCAAGGGTTTGGCTTCAATCCATTTGGTGAAATAATCAATGGCCACAATCAGAAACTTCCTTTGTGTCGTGGCCATGGGGAAAGGCCCTAATATATCCATTCCCCACATTGCAAAGGGGATGGGCGAGTTGATAGAAGTCAGCATCTCGGGGGGTTGTCTAACAACTGGTGCGTGCTTCTGACAATGGTCACATTTTTTCACATATTCTTTGGCATCAACCATCATTTCTGGCCAATAGAAGCCTAAACGGGTTATCTTATGAGCCAAGGCCCTGCCCCCCAAGTGTTGCCCGCATATGCCTTCATGTACTTCTTCAAGAGCCAAGCGAGCCTCATCAGGCCTGAGACATCTTAAGTAGGGAACCACGAAAGATCTTTTATACAGAATTCCATCTATCAAAGAGTATCTTAGTGCTCAAACAGCCAATTTCTGTGCTTCAGTAGCATCGTTTGGTAACCAGCCGGTTTGAATCTAAGCCTTAATGGGATCAATCCATGACGTCCCCAGGCCTATAGGAGCCACAAGCTTAACATCAATGCTCCATGTTTTCAAAACGCGATAGTATACACTTCCAGAACTTTCTTCCATCTCAGATGAAGCAAATTTTGACAACGCATCTGCCTTAGCATTTTCCTCCATTGGAATGTGCTCAACATGGCATTCATCAAATTGGGTCATCACGACCCTTACTAGGCGGACATACTTAGCCATCGTCTCATCCCTTGCCTCAAACTCTCCCTTCACCTGGAATATGACCAACTTCGAGTCTCCACAGACTTTTAAGTTCTTGACTCTAAGTGTCCCTGCTAAGCCAAGACCAGCTATCAGAGCTTCATATTTTGCCTCATGTTTATGGTTGGGAAGTCTAGCTTCATGGCATACTCAATTAAGAACCCATCAAGGCTTTGTAAAACCAAACCTGCTCCACTTGAATTCGTTTTTGATGCTCCATCAAAATAGAGAACCCGGTATTCTTTTTCCTTATTAACCTTCTCTTTATCCCCCTTATCAACTTCCTTGTCTTGAGGTATGTTATCTTCCTGCCCCCCGACTTCTTGGTTGGGTATGGTACATTCCACCACGAAGTCAGCTAGTGCCTGGGCTTTTATTGCCGTTCGTGGCTTATACTTGAGATCGAACTCTCCCAGCTCTATTGCCCACTTGATCAATCTCCCACTTGCCTTGGGACTGTGAATAATATTTCTCAGGGGCTGATTCGTTAGCACCTCAATCTGATGAGCCTGAAAGTAAGGACGCAGCTTTCTCGAAGCCATTACCAAGGCTAGAGCAAATTTCTCAATAGTTGAATAATTCAACTCGGCACCATGCAGAATTTTCCTGACATAGTATACGGGTTTCTGGACTTTCAGTTCCTCCATAACCAATACAGCGCTCAAGGCACTCTCTGAAACAGCTAAGTACAAGAATAAAACTTCATTCAAAACTGGTTTGGCCAACAACGGGGCATGCGCCATATATTTCTTCAATTCTTCGAAAGCCTTTTGGTTTTCCTCACTCCATACAAAGTCCTTAATGTTTTTTAGTGACTTGAAGAATGATAGGCACTTGTCTCCTGACTTGGAGATGAATCGTCCCAATGCAGCAACCCTTCCTGTGAGCTTCTGAACATCCTTGATAGTTTTTGGTGGTTCCATATTCAGGATTGCCTTTATTTTATCAGGGTTAGCCTCGACCCCTCTCATGGAGACCATTAATCCCAAAAAATTTACAGATACTACTCCGAATGCACTGAAAGGAATATGTCCTAAGTCCAATCATGTATTAGGATTTAGGAATAACTTTTTATGTAATATGTTTTGATTTCATTGATATTAATAAAAGACTTGTTTTGTTTTTATTACGGGCTTTATCTATTTAAGTGTTTAAATAAGATATACCATAGTTTAGAGTAAAGTTTTTTTATGGATTATGATGAGATCATAATAGTGAGACCTAAAAGATGATAACTCTAAACTTAAATAGTTCCTGGTCATAGGATTACTAACTGGTAATTAATAATCCGCAAAGATCGGTACATACTATGCTTACTTCATTATGAAGGATGTCTGTTCTCATAGACATTTGTGTGGTGACACTATAGCTAGTATGTAGGTGCTTATTATAGAATAAGTTCACTGAACATGACTCGCACAGCTGAACAACTGATGGAGTTCACTCACGTGTCAGCAGTTGTTCACATAGTGATAGTTGTACAAGTATCCTTAGACTTGAGGTCATCATAGTCATCTTGTGTACACTGAACTATGCTTTGGTTTAGTTCTTAGTCTCCAGGGATAATTATTAGGGCTCTACTGGGTATAGGAATTTGTACACGAAGATAGTGTATGATCAATAAAGGATCTACCCCTTCCAGTGAAGGAAGCGAATGTTCAAGGCTGATCCACTTATGATAGTTCAGGAATCTCTGGCCAGAGTGAATGAAATTAGAAAGGAGTTTCTGATTTGCATAGAACTAAGAATAGTAAATGGTAAGCAAGTGATTAAATTAGATAGGCTTGACACGAGATCCATGCCTTGTATTTAATCGGGATATTGTAGGGTAGAAGGAGTTTATTGTACGGTAACTATTCACTGAATAGGTTCTTGGTATTCTAAGCAGTGAATTCATATTATCCGGATAGTCGCGATATGCTGAGAAGTATCCCTCACGATGTAGAATAAATATGATTAATTAATTAATCATATTTAATAAATTAGAGAATTTATATAAATAATGATAAAATAGTTTTATTATTATTTATTTCTACTACCGGCTTAATATTGAACCTACAGGGTCACACCATAAAAAGAGAATGATTTAATGGTGGAGGAATTAATTAATAATGGCTGATAATTATTTATTTATGAAATAAATAATTAATTGGCAAATTTAATAATTGATTAAATGAGATTTAATTGATTATAAATTAATTAAGAAAAGTTCTTAATATTATTAATTAAGAATTTAATTTTTGGAAATTAAATCAAGAGAGAGAATTATTTCTAAAGTGTTTAGAAAAAGGATTAATAATTAAAAGGTGTTTTAATTATTAATGAAAATAATAAATGGGTTAATAATAATAATAATATTTTATGGGAAAATTTCAGCTGAAATTTTTTTCTATAAATATACTATTATAAACCCTATTTTTATTCTAACCCTAATTTTTAGAAAAACCTAATTCTCTCCACCTCCTCCTCCTCCTTAACGTCGTTTTCTTGGTGGATACCGGTGGAGTGCTTCACGTTTGAGGAGCAGCTGCTAAGAATCTCCGATCGTTGCTTTAGGATCGCATATTAAAGGTTAGTAATCGATCCCTATGTTTTTACCACGATTTATATGCTTTTATTTGGATTTTATATGTGTAAAAATGTTTTACCATGCCTCCACTGCGATTAAAATCCAACATTGGTATCAGAGCTTAGGTTGTATGCATATATAGATCTGTGGTAATTTTATGTGCTTGTATGAATTAATTATGATTTTTACAAGTTATATTATGGATTAATTATGTCTGATGAGAAATCGTTTCTCAGAATAATTTTGAATATTGATCTGGGTTCTACAAGTGTTGTAGATTGTCTGGGTATTTTTTTCATAATTTTAGGATGTATAGATTTTTTATTATGAATTTTTGAAGTTCTTGCAATTAAATTCGTAATTAAATAAGTATATATATATATGATATTGTAAGTATGTATATATATTTGTACATCTGCATCTGCTGTGGACTGCTGTACTGTTGTGTTGTTCTGCACGGAGAAAAGCAAAGCAAAGGTACAGAGTACAAGTACGGCGGCACAACAATCGAGGAGGAAAACGGCGACTGTTGAAAACAGAACGAAGGACCGCGCGTCGACCACGCGCGCGTGGGGCTCACGCGCTGGTGTGCCACGCGCGGCGCGTGGAAGACACGCATTGATGACATCATGCTGACGTCATCAGATGACGTCATGCTGACGTCAGCATAGGGGGTTAGGCGCGTGACGCGCGTGTGCGCGTGGGGGCGCGTGGGGAATCTTTTTTTGGCGCGTGAGGGCGCGTGGCACCTAAGAATTGGGCGATTTTGGTGCCGTTGGATTCGTCTTTTCGAGACGCTTCTAATGGTATATTATATGATATTTTATGAAATTGTTTCGAACTGTTTATAGCTAACAGAAGTGTTTTTAAGCTATTTTTGACTGTTTTAATTGCTTTTAAATGCTTCATGTGATACATAGAGATGTATAATGCTTAGACTAATATGCTAGATGATGTAACATGTCTACCTTGATATTTATTCATGTTGATATATGCTTAGTTTATCATGTGATGATAGATTTAGGTGAACTTAAATGAACATAAGGCGTTTGTTAGACAACCTAGTATAGTGAAATTGTTTCATAACCTTAAGAATAATATTATGAATACAATCATGAGATTCTTGTGTTTATGAAACACGTAATTGAATATGAATTTTTGATATGAGAGAAAGGATAATTCTGTCAACAACAGATTTCTATCTGTAAGAAAGGGTTATTAAGTGACGCCTCTTGACAATGCTCCACCCGATCTGGGAATCATCTGATTATAGATTATTGATTTGAAATATTTAATTTAAAAGGAAGAATCTCTTTATAATATGATTATGATTGTAACGTAATATAATCCCTCTAAAATTAAATAATATCAAGTAGTAATTGGCCAATGACACAACGGGCTTGTGTCGGTCAGAGCCTTCCAACATGATAGAAAAATAGTTCTTATTTTTGAATCATTGTCGGTTCGTGCTACAGCCGAGGGCTTTGATTTCAAAATAAGAAATACTTGTCTATTACATAGAGATGTGTACATTGAATAAGAATCTAAAGGTCGGTACGTGCCACAGCCGTGGGCCTTTGGGGACTGATTCAAATGTACGGAATGTTGGGTTAGACTTGACTTAGAATATTGAGTTTGTCATGCCACAGCCGAGACTCAATTATTCAAGAGGCTAAAGTTTGATTAGGGAATAACATAAGATTTAATTGACAAGAGTTGTCTGCCTATTGAACATTACATGGCGGTTCGTGCCACAGCCGGGGTTGTGTAATGGAATGTAGGATCCCTATTCCCACTAGCATTATGAATGCTTAATTTTTCACGTAGGGGGTTGAATAAATTAGATAAACTAGTGGGAGCCACTTATGAATAAAGACCCGATTCATATAGTGTTTTAAAATGAAATCGAATATTTGCTAAGTGTTGTTATGTGTTTATCATTTACAGATTTACAATATACATTATGTCTTCTGCACTATCACTCAGGAGCATACTGGATGCTCACAAGTTGACTGGTCCTAATTATGCTGACTGGCTTCGAAACTTGAGAATTGTTCTCAGGATTGAGAAGCTGGAATACGTGATTGACTCACCTAAGCCTACTGAACCTGCTAGTGATGCATATAATGATGAACATGTTGTGTATCGTAAGTGGGTAGATGATGCAAATGTTGCTCAATGCATCATGCTAGCTTCCATGAACATTGAGCTACAGAAGCAACATGAGCATATGGATGCTCACACTATCCTCATGCATCTACAAGAGTTGTATGATGTGGCAGGGAGGACAGCTCGATATGAGATATCGAAGGAGCTGTTCGGTAGTAGGATGTCTGAGGGATCATCTGTGAATGACCATGTACTTAAGATGATCAATTTGATTGAACGTTTTGGACAACTTGGTTTTGCCATGGATGGGGAGCTGAGCCAAGACATGGTCTTACAATTGCTTCTGAGTTCGTTCTCGCAGTTTGTTGTGAACTTTCACATGAATAAGTTGGATGTCAGCCTGCCTGAACTCCACAACATGTTGAAGACTGCGGAATCGAATTTTCCCCCTAAGAAGAGTTCTGTTCTTCTAATTGGTGAAGGTTCCAATTCTAAGAAAAGGAAGAGGAACCCTTCCAAGAAGAAGAAAGTAGGTGAAGAAAAGCCGGTTCCACCAAAAGCTGAAGACCCCAAGAGCAAAGTTGTTTGCTTTCACTGTAACAAGGTGGGGCACTGGAAGAGGAACTGCGAGGTTTACCTTGCAGAATTGAAGAAGAGGAAGGGTAGTAAGACTACCGCTTCTGATTCAGGCATGTTCATGATCAAAGTTAATATATCACTAGGTCAAATTTCTACTTGGGTATTAGATACCGCCTGTGGTTCTCATATTTGCAATTCGTTGCGAGGACTAAAGGGAAGTAGGAATCTTGAAAAAGATGAGGTGATTCTACGTATGGGCAATGGAGTAAGGGTTGCGGCCATAGCTGTAGGATCATTTAGTTTACATATGCCTACGGGCAAGACTATTATTTTGAATAATTGTTATTACGTTCCCTCTATTGTGAGGAATATTATTTCTATCCCTATGTTGGATTTGGATGATTTTTCATTTATTATTAAGAATAATGAATGTTCTATTCTCAGAGATAATATTCTTTATGGACGTGGTACTTTAAATAATGGTCTGTATGAATGTGACATAATTTACTTCAGATTGAACAAACTAATAAAAGAAAAGGGATGATGAAAATCTCACTTCAATGTGGCACTGTAGTCTCCATTTAGTAGACATGGGGAGAGGGCTGCAAATTTGCTAGGAATGGTACACACGGATGTATATGGACCAATGTCTACGCAAGCCATGGGTGGATTTTCATACTTCATGACTTTCATGGATAATAGATCTAGATTCGGATATGTGTTTGTTAAAACACAAGTCTGAAGCCTTTGAAAAGTTCAAAGAGTATAAGTATGAAGTGGAGAAATAAACCAAACATAGTATTATAATTCTTCGATTAGATCGAGGTGGTGAATACTTGAATGGAGAGTTTCTGGATTATCTCAAAGTAAATGGTATAGTCTCCCAGTGGACGCCTCCAGATTGGTATCTGAAAGGAGAAATCGAACTTTGTTAGACATAGTTCGGTCCATGATGAGCTATACAAATCTTCCAGTATTCCTATGGGGTTATGCATTAGAAACCTCAGCATATTTACTGAATAAGGTGCCTTCCAAATCTGTTCCTCAAAACTCCGTATGAGATATGGAAAGAAAGGAAACCGAGTCTTAAACACGTTAAGATTTGGGGATGTCCAACTTATGTCAAGAAAGTTGACCCAGATAAGCTGGAATATCGATCCCTAAAATGTAGTTTTGTGGGATATCCTAAAGACACTTTAGGGTATTACTTTTACACCGATCATCGGGTGTTTGTCTCCAGACATGCTACCTTCTTGGAAAAGGAGTTTATCCTTGAAGGAAACAGTGGGAGCAAAATTGAACTTGATGAAGTTCAAGAAGCACAAACTATTACGGATCAAGTGGAAACACCTGTTCTGACTGAACAACCTTCTGTGGAACAGCCCATTCGTAGGTCAGGGAGAGTGTCTCGCCAACCTGAGAGGTAATATGGCCTTGTCATTGAGAATGACAATGAGTTGTCGATCATTGATGATGACGACCCTGTGACCTATAATGAGGCTATGAGTAGTGTTGACTCAGAGAAATGGCATAGTGCCATGAAATCCGGAATGGAATCTATGTATACGGTATACGAAAGAATGATTAGAACAGATGGCCAGGTGGAGACCTTTAAGGTCAGGCTTTTGGGAAAAGGATTCAAACAAAGGCAATGGATGGACTTTGATGAAACCTTTTACCTGTAGCCCTGTTAAAATCAGTTCGGATTTTGCTTGCGATTGCTGCTTACTACGACTATGAGATCTGGAAAATGGCCAGATGGATTTCTTTCCAAGGGAAATGAAAACCTAGTGTGTAAGCTGCTGCGAACCATATGTGGTTTAAAGCAAGCTTCTCGTAGATGGAACATCTGTTTTGATGAGACAATCAAAGAGTTTGATTTTATCAAAAAACGTAGATGAACCATGCGTCTACAAAAGGGTTAGTGGGAGCGCGATAACATTTCTTGTGTTGTATTGAAATAGAGTTGACACACATAACAACATAGCAGACCCACTCACAAAGCTACTTTCTGAAAGTCACTTTGATCGTCATAAAGATAAGATGGGTATTAGATACCAGAGTGATTGGCTTTAGTACAAGTGGGAGATTGAAAGGAATATGTCCTAAGTCCAATCATGTATTAGGATTTAGGAATAACTTTTTATGTAATCTGTTTTGATTTCATTGATATTAATAAAAGACTTGTTTTGTTTTTATTACGGGCTTTATCTATTTAAGTGTTTAAATAAGATATACCATAGTTTAGAGTAAAGTTTTTTTATGGATTATGATGAGATCATAATAGTGAGACCTAAAAGATGATAACTCTAAACTTAAATAGTTCCTGGTCATAGGATTACTAACTGGTAATTAATAATCCGTAAAGATCGGTACATACTATGCTTGCTTCATTATGAAGGATGTCTGTTCTCATAGACATTTGTGTGGTGACACTATAGCTAGTATGTAGGTGCTTATTATAGAATAAGTTCACTGAACATGACTCGCACAGCTGAACAACTGATGGAGTTCACTCACGTGTCAGCAGTTGTTCATATAGTGATAGTTGTACAAGTATCCTTAGACTTGAGGTCATCATAGTCATCTTGTGTACACTGAACTATGCTTTGGTTTAGTTCTTAGTCTCCAGGGATAATTATTAGGGCTCTACTGGGTATAGAAATTTGTACACGAAGATAGTGTATGATCAATAAAGGATCTACCCCTTCCAGTGAAGGAAGCGAATGTTCAAGGCTGATCCACTTATGATAGTTCAGGAATCTCTGGCCAGAGTGAATGAAATTAGAAAGGAGTTTCTGATTTGCATAGAACTAAGCATAGTAAATGGTAAGCAAGTGATTAAATTAGATAGGCTTGACACGAGATCCATGTCTTGTATTTAATCGGGACATTGTAGGGTAGAAGGAGTTTATTGTACGGTAACTATTCACTGAATAGGTTCTTGGTATTCTAAGCAGTGAATTCATATTATCCGGATAGTCGCGATATGCTGAGAAGTATCCCTCACGATGTAGAATAAATATGATTAATTAATTAATCATATTTAATAAATTAGAGAATTTATATAAATAATGATAAAATAGTTTTATTATTATTTATTTCTACTACCGGCTTAATATTGAACCTACAGGGTCACACCATAAAAAGAGAATGATTTAATGGTGGGGGAATTAATTAATAATGGCTGATAATTATTTATTTATGAAATAAATAATTAATTGGAAAATTTAATAATTGATTAAATGAGATTTAATTGATTATAAATTAATTAAGAAAAGTTCTTAATATTATTAATTAAGAATTTAATTTTTGGAAATTAAATCAAGAGAGAGAATTATTTCTAAAGTGTTTAGAAAAAAGATTAATAATTAAAAGGTGTTTTAATTATTAATGAGAATAATAAATGGGTTAATAATAATAATATTTTATGGGAAAATTTCAGCTGAAAATTTTGCCTATAAATATACTATTATAAACCCTATTTTTATTCTAACCCCAATTTTTAGAAAAACCTAATTCTCTCCACCTCCTCCTCCTCCTTAACGTCGTTTTCTTGGTGGATACCGGTGGAGTGCTTCACGTTTGAGGAGCAGCTGCTAAGAATCTCCGATCGTTGCTTTAGGATCGCATATTAAAGGTTAGTAATCGATCCCTATGTTTTTACCACGATTTATATGCTTTTATTTGGATTTTATATGTGTAAAAGTGCTTTTACATGCTTCCGCTGCGATTAAAATCCAACATGCACACTTTGTAGGATTTAATATCATTTTGTGGTACCTAAGGATCTCAAAAGCTTCCCTTAAATGGGCTATATGATCAGTCTTTACTAGACTCTTGACTAACATTTCATCAACATAGACTTCCATAGTCTTGCCAATAAGATAATAATAAACACCAAAGTCAGTGATGAATGATACCTATGGAATGTCGTCCTTGTGCATCTTGATCTGATTGTATCCACTAAATCCATCCATGAAGCTCAGCATTTCATGCCCAGCAGTGGCATCTATCAAAATATCGATACTTGGTAACGGAAAACAGTCCTTAGGACAGGCATCATTTAGATCAGTGAAGTCCACACACATCCTCCATTTTCCATTAGCCTTCTTCACCATTACAGGGTTTGCTAACCACTCCAGAAATTGAATCTCCTCAATGAAACCAGCCTCCAAGAGCTTCTCCACTTCCTGTTTTATAGCTTCTTGCCTTTATGGAGCAAAACTTCTTTTCTTTTATATTACCGTCTTCCGATTTGGGTCCACATTCAGCTTATGAGTAATCAGTTTCGGGTATATGCCTGGCATATCAGCTGCTGACCATGCAAATACGTCACTATTTTCTTGCAAAAACTTCACCAACTCCCCTCTAAGGGGCTCCTCGAGCGTTGCTCCAATAAAAGTCACCTTCTCAGGATCTTCGGGGGCTAAAGGAATTGAAACCAAGTTTTCTGCTGGCTTTCCTCTTTTCTCATCATTCTCTCGGATATCTAGATCTTTAATAGGAAGAACCTGCACCCCAACTCCATCTTCCCTCAAAGAGGCAACATAACAGCTTCTAGCCATTTTTTGGTCTCCTCTCTCTTCTCCGATCCCATCCTGGGTTGGAAACTTCATAACTGAATGGTAGGAAGAAGGGACTGCTTTGAAGACGTGTATCCCTGTTCTTCCCATAATAGCGTTGTAAGTCGAGCTAGCCTTCACCACCACAAAATCCAACATCTGAGTTGCTTGCCTTGGTTCCTGCCCTATGGTTGTTGGCAACTTGATTATCCCCTCTACGGGGCACTCCACTCCAGCAAACCCATATATTGGCATGTCGGTCGGGGTCAATTGGGAGTCATTATATCCCATTCTCAAAAAGGTGTCATGGAGCAAGATATCCACTGAAGCACCATTATCCACAAGGACCCTTCTCACTGGGTTGTTCCCTATTATCGGGGTTATAACCAACGGGTCATCATGGGGAAATTTCACACCCTCCAGATCAGAATCATCAAAAGACATTGTTACTCTTGTCCTGGCCCTCTTCGGGGCTTCCCCAACAATATGCATAACTTCTCGGGCATACACTTTCCTGGAGTTCTTGGATAACCCAGCAGCAGTTGGTCCTCCAAAGATTGTGTTTATCACAGGCCCTCGGGGTCGTGGTCCTCCGAAGATTCTATTTATCACAGGTCCCCTAGGCTGGGGATTACGCCTCTGATCATTTTGGTCCCTCCTACGATCTTCAAAGTTCTTTCTTCCATTGTTATTCCTTTCCCCTCCATCTCCAGTCTATTTATTCAATCTTCCTTTTCGAATGAGGAACTCAATTTCATCTTTCAATTGTCTACACTCATCAGTGTCATGACCGACATCTTTGTGAAATCTGCAATACTTGCTCTTATCTAGCTTGGCAGGATCAGCCTTTAAGGGTTTAGGCCAACGAATATCTCGATCTTTCTCGATTTCCATCAAGATCTGGCTTCTAGGAGCATTCAGCTTAGCGTATTCACTGAACTTTTGCCCAGGTCCTCCCTTCTTGGGGGTTGAATCAGGGTTTTGCTCGGTTCTAGGATACTTGTCCTTAGCGATATACTCCAGATCAGTTTTCCGCTTCTTGCCTCCAGTGGGCTCATTACTTACTACGGTCTTCCTCATGCTTTCTTCAACCTTGATATACTTCCATGCCCTATCATGGAGCTGCAACATGCTTTCAGGGGGACGTTTGGCCAAGGACATCTTAAAAAACTCATCCCCAGTTCTTTGTTGCAGTGCTATCATGGCTACCTTATCATCAAGGTCTGGGACTTTTAAAGCCTCCTTTGTGAAACGATTCAGGTAATCTCTCAAGGATTCCTTTTTCCCCTGCACAATGCTCATAAGAGATGCTGAACTTTTCTCATGAACTCTCCCACTGATGAATTGCTTAATAAAAGCCTGACTTAATTCTCTGAACGACCCAATAGAGTTTGGGGGCAAGCGACCATACCACCTTTGAGCCATACCTGACAAGGTTTGAGGAAAGGCCCGACACTTAATAGCATCATTCACGGGCTGCAACAGCAGTGCATTCGAGAATATTCTAACATGATTAGCGGGATCTCCCGTGCCGTCATAAGCTTTTATAGTTGGCATCTTGAACTTCCTTGAGATATGGGCATTCATTATATCTTCAGTGTAGGGTGGAGTAGGATCATCAGGATCTCCAAGGGGAAGAAGATTGCTTGGATCAGCCCTTGGGACAACAGCCCTTCTCTGCACTGGACCATCCAGGTCTATGATGGGAGGAGGATTCCTTCCCCTAGGAGGTACTGGGGGTCTGGTGGTCTGGTGCGCCTCCAGGTCGCGCCTCCAGGTCGCGCCTCAGCCTTTGAATCTCAGCTCGTGAGCCCTGATTCTTTCCTGCACTTTTTGGGGATTCGTCCCTTGGGTGCTTTGAGGGCGTTGGCTACCATCAGCCATCGGCTCTTTGCCAGCACGTCTCCTCCTCAGGACTACTTCATCATCCGAAGATTCGGAGTCTCTCTCAGTGTAAGGACCGGAAAATTTCTGATCCTCGGGAATAGGAGCCAAACCTCGTATATATGGGGGTGAACGCCCTCGCACTTCACTACGTCCAGCATGTCCACTTCCTCCAACCTCGGGGTAATGGGGCATCCCATAAGGGGGATTCACAGGTGCATGTACTTGTTGAACTTGAGGATTCGTACCTTGAGTAGCCGAGGGAACCGTCCCTTGTGGCTGAGGTTCAGTTGCCCCTATCTGGGCTTCTCCTTGTGTGGTTGCATAGGTTGACTGAGGAGGCACCTCCACAGTTGAAGAAATCACTTGGGTTGTCCCCGTTGGTGTTCCTCCTCCAAGGGCTCTAACTGTTCTCCGTGTTCTCGCCATGGTTATTGTTGTGTTTTCCCACAGACGGCGCCAAATGTTATGGATAAAAAACTAAGGTTCGGGAGCTCAAGGCCTTTAATGGCTGCTCTCGTGTTTCGTAGCTTAATTCTGCCTTTACGAGATGCCTACGTATCTCTGTGAATTAGAGAATCAAGCCAAAAAACGTAGTTCTGATTTGTGGGGTGAGACCCCTTATATAGATGTTGGTGGTCCTAGAATTGGACTTGGTATAGGAGACTTGGTGATCAAGTCTCTGAATTATAATGGACTTTGGAGTCCTAAATAGTAGGAAACTGATTCCTTATCCTTCTAAGTCCCTTTGAGGTTAATCTGCAAGGATTTATGTCCTTATCGGGACTCTTCTCAATAGCTGATTTTCTCCTTATTAATTAATTATGAAATTAATTAATATTCAAGGTTTTTGGGCCTTCTTTGTTCCATCAGGCCTGATCAGGTCCATCAGGCCTGATCAATGTGTTGACCTTTTTGGTCTGAATGTCATACATCTTCTTATTGGGTCTAGCAGCCCAAATCATGTATAATTACTGTAATATTCAATTACATAATCAGGATTTATTTATCCCTATCATTATTCTAAAATTGTTATTCGTGACATTTTCATTTCTACTGAGAGAGTTACATAATATTTAAATTCATTTTTGAGGAAGAATAAAAGAAAATTTGAAACTCATTTAACCAAATTACCAAACTACCCTTCCTTGGTGGTTATAAATCCCCACACCCCCACCCCCTTCTTTTCTTTCCTCACCACAGACTTCTCTCTTTTCTCTTTCTTTTCTCTCGCTCTCGAAGCTCTCTCTCTCTCTCTCTCACACACTCTCAATTCAGAGCGAGAAGGTATTCGGGTTAGGAAAGGGAAAATTGTACTAGGTGGCAGTAGTTTAACCCTTGTGAAACAGGAAAGCGAATTCAGGCAAGTAACTCTGCTTACTTGTATAAATTATTTATAGAGAGGATATTGTTCATGCCATGATAGAGTATTGAACTTTTATAGCACTTGTGAACCTGTTATTGTTCCTTGTGAACCTATTATTGATTCTTGAGATACCCTGTTATTGTCCTTGTGAACCTATTCTTGATATGATTATTGTTCAAACCTTTATAGTAACCTTTTTATTCATATCCTGATCACCTATTGATACCTTGAATTCTTGTGAACCCTATATGAACCTTTATGAACTCCCTTGCGTAATGGTCCTTCATTCCTTTGTTTATCTTATTTCATGATGATCCTCGGAATTGTTTTGATTCCCTAACTTGTATACCTTATGATTATTTAATCAAGATCCTTAGTGTTGAACCTTGCTTACCTCTGATTTATTCATTTCTTTGAATTCTTGAAAGTGAACTTAAGAATGAGTTTCGACTTGAAAGAGTCTTAATGATTTCATATTCTTGGTAATGTTAAAATGAACTTAGTAAAACCTTTCTTTTCCAACACAAGGTTTTCCAAATGAATTCCTGAAGGATTGGATTGAGACGTAAGAGATTAGTGGGACTAGTCCAGTCATATAAGAGACTAGCGGGGTTAGTCCAATTTAAGGCTGAAATTATGCCATAGGTACCTTAAAGACCAGATGGAGGTCGGTACGGGCTGATCACCCGTATTATTTTTATGAATTGAAAGTTAAAGTAGTCCAATTAAGGGTTCCATATCATTTATTAAAGAGAAATTGAATTCCTTATTCAGCAATTGATTCTTTGAAAATGAAATGGTTTAAAATGATTTGTGATGAGTTGATTGAGATATTGTTTGGTATTCAGTTTTGAGAACCCTGATTCTATTCTGATATTGTTATCAATCATATAATTGATTCCCATAGTTGAATAGATTCTTGTTTTCCACTTGAAAGATCCTTTGAGATCCTGTTAATGATTTGTGATAAATGTCGGCTTTCACCTTATCTTGAGCTTTGATTCCTGAAAGCCCAAATCTTTCTTCATAACCCTTTCATAGCCCAAAGACAGAAATCTGCCACCTAGAGATTTAAAGTAGAATGTCTTAAAAGCAGTATTGGTATATTGTGGATATTGTATCGTAAAACTGTAATATAGTTACTTGTTGAGTTTTATACTCATATGTTTTGTTTTGTTCTAACCATGGCAGTTAAGTAAGAGGATGGTCAGACTTAGGTGCACTGCTCGTAAGAGCGTACCTGGTGGCCCCTACCGTGTTGTAGGCTTCCAGATACCAGAGCAGGTAATATAGGTTGTGTGTGAGCAAGCGCTTAGTCGGAAGTTTGTAAAGATACAATGGGTTATCTGTCGGTTCCAAGTCGGAATCGATTGTGTAAATTAAATATTATTTTGGGTTGTAATTTATATATTATGGTTGGTAGTTGTAATCTTATCTCTCACATTTTATCTTGTTAGATCATGTTGGTAGTTAATCGGGGTTTATGCTTATTTATTGTTAGTCTAATGTTGTGTGGGTCCTCATTTCCTAATCCCGAGATTGAGGGCGTCACGTCTTTTCGTTTAATGTCGTTATAATTTATTTGAATTTGTTGCATGTATTTTTGTTAATTCAGTTTAATCTTGAAGATTAGTTGTAATAACCCCAATTTTTTTGGAAATTTTTGAAACCCTTATGAATAGTGTTTTTGCTGAATGAGAAAACTGTTCATGCCACGCTATGTAGGGGTTCTGTTATTGATCTTATGGGATATTATTAGTACTCTATGAAGTATATAAGTGTATGTAAAGATCGTCAGAATCCAATTCCGAACACTTTGGTTTTTCCCGGAAATCCACAAGATACGGAGAGAATTGAGTATAAGGTAACAGGATAAAAAGGATTTAAATTAAAGGATTATAATAGAGGATCATAAAAAGGAATATAATGTATTGAGAAAGGTTAAGGGAACCTAAGTAATAAGATCCCGGGTATGATCCTCAAACGATAAACAAGAACGAAAGATAAGCGAACCGTAAAACAAATAAGTGACCAAGAGACAAGCTTGTACAAGAAGCCAGGGACTGTGACATCATCAAACCACAAGGTGTGGACAAGTGGGAGCATTATGACATGTGCAAGGTGACATAAGCATGACATGGGAAGGAAGGAGGTGTGGTGGCTTTGTAACCACACAAATTCAAGGGCAAGAAGGTAATTGACTAAAACAAGCACAAAAACCAAGCAACCAAGCCAAGTAAAATCATTTTCATCAAAAATCAAAAGCAACCAAGGCTTTGTTCTTCATTGCTCACGGCTTTTCACTATTCAAAAGGCAAGAGAATTCAAAAATTCAAGATCCAAGCTTCCTAAATTGGTGAGTAAATTCCCTAATCATCTTCATGCTTAGTTAGGGCTATATCATGAGTTTAAGCCATCAATTCCTTCTCAATCTTCTTCATTTAATCAAAGAAGAAGACAATGAATAGTGTTTTCAAGTTTTTTAACTTGAACTTTTCTTGGTTTTCTTGAAGATCCAAGCATTCTTAAGACTTCTCCAAGCTTCTTAAGGCTTCCTAGCTCCACCCACCACTTCAAGGAAGGTATACCATCTCCAAACCCTAGATTCCTATATAGTATAAGATGATTTTGATTAGTGGGTTGATATTGTAGCTTGTTGTTATGATTTAGAGTTTGGGATTTGGAATGGTAGTGAAATGGAATGGTAATTGTTGTGGTTTTGATATAAAGGAACTTAAGTATGATTAAAGTTAAGTTTAAGCATAAGTATGAATGATTAAATTGAATTGGTTGGGGTTGTTATGATGTGATGAGGATGGATGTTGGTTGTATGTTGGATTTGAGGTTGAATTGGGTTGTGATTGTGGGTTGATTGTGAGATGATTTGGAGTTGTTTAAAATTGGGTAATCGCGTAAACATAGCCGTCGTAACGTCCGATTTTCTTTAGACTGTTTTTGTGCATAGCATTAGGACCCGAGAACCCCCTGCTAGATTATGACCACTGCCATGTTTAGATAGCTCATGTTACGAGCTTCGTTTTGATATGTAGTTTGTTCGATTCCGATGCACGGTTTAGGAGAAACGACCGTTTTAAGTAACGGCGTTTCGCGAACGAAACTTTTCCCCTCGCCTTACTTTGAAACATAGGTTAAAGACCAAAAAGGGTTAATTAATGTATGAAACATTTATGGTAAGTGTGTTAGGCAGTTGGTAAGACACTCGCGAAGGAATCGCCTTAAAACTCGTAAAGGTTAAATTATTAAAAATGGTGGAGCCGAGGGTACCCGGGTGACTTAAGCGAATTAGTGAGCGCAAAACAAGCGTTAGAGTCTAAGTTAGTTAAAGTATAGATTTACAAGTGACTTTGGTTTAATTCCAACTTACTTGTTGTTTATAGGTTACCAGACTCGTCCCGAGCCATTCGTAACCCCAGTCGCTCAGGCAAGTTTTCTACCCGTTATACTGTTGTTGTGATGAATATATGTATATGCATTATCTTGCGATAGATGCATGTTGGTTAATTAGCAAATTTTTGCGATATATTGTAGCATGTGATATGGTATATATGCATGCCTGTTTTATATTCTTGAAATATATATCTGTTGGTTATTTGATAATACCTATGCTAGAGGATAGTTGTATCTTGCATATACCCTTAGTATAGGGACCCAAAGGTGAAAATATTTTCAAAAACCGGGAGTCGAGGATCCCGAGTAGATTTTATATATATGGATATGGATATATATATATATATATATATATATATATTTATATATTTATATATATATGGTTATAGTTTTCCAAACTATTAATCGAATAAGGTTTATTCGATAACTTTAAATTTTATTATTTATTGAATATTATTTGAATATTCATTCGAGGGCTTATGACTCTTTTATATTATTTATTGAATATTATTTGAATATTCATTTGAGGATGTATGACTCCTTTATTTTATTTAATGAATATTATTTATAATATTCATTCGAGGTATTATGACTCAGCTTATTTTATTTTATTTATTGAATATTATTTGAATATTCATTTGAGGATCTATGACTCCGATTATTTGCTGAGATATATTCTTTATTTTATTAAAGAATAAGGTGTAAATAATCAAACTTATTTTCGATTATTCAAATAAAGATAATACTTTCATATAAGTATATCTTTGGTTATTTAATACTCGTTTCAAGTATAAATTTTAATACTTCTACTTCAATTATTTTTATAAAGATTATTCTTTATGGGAATATTATTTAAATAATAATATTCAGTCATTTTTTAAATATTCTGGGGACTGATTTACTTCATTAAATCAGCCTTACTCCAAACACTCTTTAAAGTGTTTTCGAGTCTTCAAAATGATTTTTAAAAGTCAGAGCGGATCCCAAAACTCATTTTTATATTTAAGATCTTCCTTTTTAAAAGGGGATTTAAATACTCGCTCAAAACCTGGGGAATCCGGCTCTGTGGTGTATTTTATATTCGCAACGAGGTTGCAGATTTGGTAAATGAATTGATTACTTGCCCAACGTTCGGGAAGTAAGCCCATCTCATTGAGTCGGCATAAGCGACAGGCCGGGGTACGGTCTATTATTGTGTAAGTGGCTGGGTGGCAGTCCATCAACGCGTGAGGGGCCGGGGTACGGTCTAGCGCGAGGTCCTAATGCGGCCAGGGTGATGACCGGTGAGGAATTCATCCATCTACAGTAGAAAAGGTTACTTATTGGTATCTTTGCCTGATCAGCAAGATATCGGGTTTATGCCAAAATTCTTTTCCTTTCCAAAATTCATTGGATGTTTTAAACTCTGTTCATACTTTACATAACAGAGGTTCCAGGAAATGTTTAAGAGATATATATATGTGGATATATATATATATCGGGACTAAATAAAGTATCTCGTAACTTTATTTCATTCAATAATATTTCAAAGATTGAATCTATTCAAGTCTTATCTTGTGGTCTCATCAGTGGGATGAACTTTTGAAACTGATTATAACTTGAATGGTGGTAGTTCAAGTAGTATTGGGAAAGATATAAGTATATTGGGGTATTTGGTAACCTCATCTTTTAAACTTATATCTAATTAATAATTGTCTTATGAATGACAAAGATTTTCAGAAAAACGTTGAGACAAGGTTAGATATATGAGATCACCTTGCAACGATATTTTTATACAGTTATACACTTGGATTTTGTGTATATTATGCATGGAAGAAGACTTCCAATATTTTGAAAAGTATATATGTATATATACTGAATATTTTGCGACTTCATCGCATTAAGATATCAAACTTGGTTCATTTCTTTTGACCAAGACTTTCATGAGTATTATGAGTAGGCTCATATATTGTAAATCATTATACATATTATTTTGGTGGGCTTGCTGCTCACCCTTGCTTTATTTCTTCATCACACAACAACAGTTAGGAAAGATGGCCAGACTCCAGCAGACCCAGCGTAAGCGCGTGGGAAGCGTCCCGCGTCTTCCCGTTGATGTTGTAGCTGCTATAGCTGCAGAGGTAGATCTATTGTAGATCAGACCATCTACTTTTGAGAATCAATTATGTATAATTATAACTTGTGGCAGATAATGGCAATTAACTGTAAATTTATCAAGTAATCATTTTGGGTTGTAATAACTTTTAAATTGTGGATTCAAAGACTTGTACCTATTTAAATTTCATCTCTGAGACTATAACGGGTTGTGGTGTGTGTTAGTGTGGGGTCACAGCATAAGGTCATTTATTATTAATTAAGTGAAGTGATATTGTGGAAAGAAAGACCGTGACGACCCGGATCCCCGACCCCGGATCTGGGGGTGTTACAGAAATGGTATCAGAGCTAAGCGTTATAAACCTCAGAGATGATGGGACGTTAAGATAATAAGTTCACAAAGATAATAAGAACTCTTTCCAAGTTCGTAGTCGGGCTACCTAACGTAGTACTGACAGTTAAAACCCTTATGGGAACCCTTATAAATATCGTGATAGGAGCGTAGTTCGTTATCGTATATGGTAGCGGGACTCCGAACCCTGAGGTTGAGGAGCAACATCGCGATGATATTTTATTACTAATTGGAGATCGGATTGTGGATCCGATAGAGTGTCCTAATGCAGGACCGGATGATGTTGATATTGAGGATTTAGCGGTTGAGGATGTTGTCCTAGAAGGGATAGTTGCTGAGGAGGATCCCATGGAGGATCCTGACAAGAATGGATAAAGGACCACTGATGAATTGATGACCATGGTTAGGTCAACTACCAGAGGTAGGATTGGTCGATCACTACCGGAGGTTCGTTCAAATTTGTAAAGATAGTAGCCCCCTTTAACGCGGCTTACTCATAAGACTGAGAAGTTCGAATAGACAGAGAAATGCGAGAACAGCTTTTAAGAACTGAAGCAAAGGTTGGTGACGGCCCCTATGTTGGCGTTGCCGGATGGAAAAAGGAGATTTTGTGATTTGTAAGTGACGCTTCGCATAAGGAATTAGGGTGCTTCTTAGCGCAGCAAGATAATCGCGTCTGCGTCAAGACAATTAAGGTAATATGAAATTCGATATCCCCGCCCATGAGCTTAGGCTCGTGGCAATAGTTTTACCCTAAAGATTGGAGGCACTACTTGTATGGAGAGAAGTGCGAGAATTACCTAAGCCATAAGTGCTCTAGTACATTCTTACGTAGAAAGAGCTCAACATATGCCAGAGGAGGCAGTTAGAGCTAATCAAGAATAATGATTGGGAGATTCTTTATCATTCGGGGAAAGCCAATGTGGTGGCTGATGCCCTTAGTAAAAAGGAGAGACTCAAGATGATAATGTCTTTGGGAGAGTTTATAAGAGATTTTGGAAATAGTAGTGAAGGTAACCGGAGCCGGTACCGAAAAGCTGTTTGAGATTGCAATAGAGACCGAATTATTGGAAAAGAGCATACGGTGCCAGAGAAAGATGATAAGGGAATAATGAGGTATTCCTATAAAATTTGGGTTCCGAAAGTTCAAGAGCGTAAGGATGAGAACTTAGATGAGAGCCATAGTTTGAGGAATAAGATTTAGAGCAAACCCTGAACGTGATAGTCAGGGAGGTCGCCATCAAGATAGAAGGAACCCATGACATAATGGAGTGGAAAATGAGGATTTTAAATTAAAAGATGACCCCAATTATGGGGAGTAGGATGAAATATTTCATACTAAGGAAACAGAAAGTCGAGTAAGGAAAGGAGACCCGAGACGATACTCCTATACGGCAATTCATGGACCTGTCTAGACAGAACTTAGACTATTATCCCCAACCACCACCTTGAGGAAACAATGCGATAGGAAATTCTTTCAGGACCTTTAAGTCTCTAAGCTCTCAGAGTTCCAAGGAACAGGTTGACCTAGTCGAGGCAAGAGCCTGGCTAAAGGAAATAGAGGAATTATTTGAGATTTTGAATGATTGACGAACCACAAAAGACTGTTTTTGTCACTTACCCTCCTAAGAGAGAGACCACCCGCTGGTGAAAGACCAAGAAAGGCACGGAGCCAGAGGTTAGAATAAACTGATTTAAGTTCAGCCAATTGTTTTCGGGATCATAATTCCCAAGGTTATGGAATAGTGTAAAAGCTTTAGAGCCAGAACAAAGGCAGACGAGTATGATGAATTATGAATCTAAGCTGTAAAAGTTGTTAAGATTCGTTCTGAAGACGCGAATCCAGAATGACGGGATGTTTGGAATCAATACTTATGTTGTGTTAGTTCATGAAATAATGATAAGAGAAAGGAAAATAAAAAGAAACTGAAGTGGAAAGGAATATAAAGGCAATAGAGTTTGAGGTATGATAAGGGAGTTGGGTATGAGGAAACCCTAAAGACTCGTAGCAATAGACATAGAAAAGTATGTAATCATCAGGATGAGGGTGATTCACCATGAGTTAAAGTTGATGGTTGAAGGCATACGAGTTATGTACATTTTATCCCCTTTAAGTTGGGAGGATTCGAGGAAACCTTGAAATAGTTCGAAGGATAAATAATGAGACGCGGATAGACTGAGGAGACAAGGAAGTAAGAAATTAGGAAAAATTGGATGAAGGAAGTGACCTTCAAGAATGTGAAGTGTGAGACCGGTGGCATGATACCCAGAAAGGGAAATGCCAGGTATGAAAGATATCCCAACATTGAGGTGACTGTTGAGATAAACAACAAAAGTAAATAAGGAATTATTAAGAAGAAGTTCATGTTGAACATGACCAATATCTTCCAGAACATCCATGTTATCATTACCAAATCAGGAAAGAAAAGCGGATGACCATTGTTATCTTTTGGAGGCCATATGGATTGACCTCAATTTGAATAAGGATGTTATTATGAAGTTAGGTATAGACTATCGAGGTGGGAATGATGAAGAAGATAATCTATCAAGGATATATGACTTGGTTTATCCATGGATGGATGCATGTACCTTTTCAAAGGTGGAATTAAGGATAGAACATTGGTAACTTAAAATGAATCCTAGGGGACTGCATAAAGGTTGGCATGTCACCCTTAATAGGGACAGTATGAGTTTTGACAGGATGAATTGGAAAGGATTAAGGTAATAACAACCTTTAAGAATCAGTGGAGAATTTTTTTTCAGAAGTATATAGACAATGGTTCTAGTAGTAGTAAATGGTATTTTGATATGCCCTGTATCTAAGGAATACAGGAGGAACGATTCAAGGATAACCCTAGAGGTTTTACAAGGAGAAAGGTAATATTCAAAATTCTCAAGAATAGAAATGTGGATAAAGGAAATATGATGTAATTATAGTGTTGCCAAATGGGGCACGTGTTAAACCACGAGAAAGTATGGATCGAACCAGTAATGGTCGAAATTGTTCAGGGCAATTAGGACTTAAGATAAAAGATGTTCTAATTATGATTGAGAGTCAGTCATGACAGTGATTAACCTCTAAAGACTGAGGGGATAACTTATGGAAAAATGGAAATTTTTTTTTTACTCATCAGATATTAAAGAAAAGTATTTTCACATAAGCTGTGATTGAAATAAGGTAGAAAATTTATTTGGAGGTGGTTAAAATGACATTGACTGTAAGGAACTATTACTATCAGGAAAGGCCAAAGAGGTGGCCGACACTTTAATGGTAAAAGGAAAATTGTAGGCGCTTGTGCCAAAGGAATACAGTGATGATGGTTAAAGTTGTGATGGTTGTATTTTGGGTTGGAAGATTGTCATTCCTTCTGATGACTGTGCAATACCCAACCGTAATAGTAGTTAGTAAAGGTTTAATTCGTGTAATCGCCATGAGTGGGCTATCTATCTTAGAAGGTACTATCTTGAGAATGAGCCTGGACCATATTTCAAAAGGACTAAACGAACCTTTGAGTAAGTCTTCTATTTAAGGCATATGATTAAGAATGGTATTAACCTGCTATCGTTGCTTTGATTGAAACTCTTCTGCAATTTTATCTGCTTCATGTCATGTATGTATGTCAGAATCAGGAGTGTACTCCATGAATCATGAATGGTGATTATGTTACCTCCTTAGAAGGATTTGATACGACATGGATAGACTCCGTATGGTTAGCTATTAAGACTTCATGGAAAATGAATGACTACAGTGGGTCAGTGGTGGACCATAGTAAGGCAGCAATGATTCTGCGAGTAGTGAGCTGATTACAACCATGAGAGTTGTATTGGAATGGGTGTTGAGATTGAGTACCACTAATCGGGTCGTGGTAGTGTATAAGTTATCATTGATAGACTAATTAAGTAGAGTATCTACCTAGTGAATTATTATTCTTTCTTATCAATAGAGAGTCGCATTATTATACGAGGAAGGTTGCGGTGCAAGCATAGAATTCTAGTAGCGATGATGTATAGAATGAGATCCCAGATTCGATTTTCGATGTCGAGGGAGTTTCAAAGGTGATTGTGTTTAAACTCGAGGAAGAGCATGGGTCCATAGAATGATGGACGGAATAGAAATATTTAGGCATGGGAAATACGATGCTATAATACTTGATGCTGATATAAATACGTTTATGTTTTGTTCTCCTATGACAAACCTCTATAATTCAGAGGTAGGTTCCAAGCCAGATATTTTGTGGCAGTATATATATATTTTTTTATATACAATTCTCTTCAATTTGTTCTTTTCTCTTCTTTTCATTTCATGTAAGCTGAGAAGAACAACCCTTCCAGAAGGGGAGGTATTGCCGAATGACTATCTATCTGTGTGATAGAAGCCTAGTAGGATACCATCTATTATTTAATTACTTGTCAAGTACTAAAGGCTGGCCACCTTCTGTACTAACTATGCGATATAACAAGTGTTCATGATCTTAGTGATCTCTCAACAAATTCCTTTACTTCTATTTGATTGATCAAATTTTGGAAAATAGAAACAACTGAAAAAGGAGTAATAAAGTGGTGGTAGTATGCGGAATGGGAACACATTCGTGATACTAAGGTTGACGTGGTTATTAAAAGGTTATAGAACGCTAACGAGCAAAAGTATAACCAGTATAATATTAGGAACGGAAGGTAGTAGCGATTACGAACTGGAAAAGAATGGGTATTGAGAAGCAGAAGCTCTAATGATAAAAGCTATAATGAGAGTCTGTGCAATAGACTTGAAAGAATTTGGAATGATCACTTAATTCGGATTGAGTTATCTTACGATAATAGATCATATGTCATTATCGAGATGTCGCCTTATGAGATCCTTGAGGGAAGACAATGTCGATCTCCCTTATGTTAGGATGAAGTTGTAGAGCGCAAGATGCTCGGACCCGCAGTAGTCCAAAGGACCAAGGATATGATAGATCTAATCAGAGGACGGCTGGTAGTAACCCAAGATGCACATGATAAGTATGTTGATTTGACACGAAAGGATAAAGAGTATGAAATAGGGGACCTAGTAATGTTATAGGTATCCCTTGGAAAGGATTGATGAGGTTCGGAAAGAAAGAAAAGCTAAGTCTACAATTTGTTGGACCCTTGGATATATTAGGACGTTTGGGAAGTTAGCATATGAGCTAACCCTACCCCCGAACCTGTAGCAAGTTCATAACGTGTTCCACGTATCAATGTTAAGGAAGTGTATTCGGATGCCAGATAAATAGAGGCATATGAGCGCATAGATATGCAACCAGACGTAACCTATATGGAGCAACCAGGAAGGGTATAAAGTAAAAAGGAACGAGTGCTTAGGAGAAGGGTTATCAAACTAGTAAGAGTTTGATGGTAGAACCACAATGTGGGAAAATTTACTCGAGAGTTAGAAAGTGCAATGCTAAGAGAGTATCCCTATTCACTTTCTATCTGATTCCGGGACGGAATCCTTTTAAGGAGGGGAGACTGTAATAACCCCAATTTTTTTGGAAATTTTTGAAACCCTTATGAATAGTGTTTTTGCTGAATGAGAAAACTGTTCATGCCACGCTATGTAGGGGTTCTGTTATTGATCTTATGGGATATTATTAGTACTCTATGAAGTATATAAGTGTATGTAAAGATCGTCAGAATCCAATTCCGAACACTTTGGTTTTTCCCGGAAATCCACAAGATACGGAGAGAATTGAGTATAAGGTAACAGGATAAAAAGGATTTAAATTAAAGGATTATAATAGAGGATCATAAAAAGGAATATAATGTATTGAGAAAGGTTAAGGGAACCTAAGTAATAAGATCCCGGGTATGATCCTCAAACGATAAACAAGAACGAAAGATAAGCGAACCGTAAAACAAATAAGTGACCAAGAGACAAGCTTGTACAAGAAGCCAGGGACTGTGACATCATCAAACCACAAGGTGTGGACAAGTGGGAGCATTATGACATGTGCAAGGTGACATAAGCATGACATGGGAAGGAAGGAGGTGTGGTGGCTTTGTAACCACACAAATTCAAGGGCAAGAAGGTAATTGACTAAAACAAGCACAAAAACCAAGCAACCAAGCCAAGTAAAATCATTTTCATCAAAAATCAAAAGCAACCAAGGCTTTGTTCTTCATTGCTCACGGCTTTTCACTATTCAAAAGGCAAGAGAATTCAAAAATTCAAGATCCAAGCTTCCTAAATTGGTGAGTAAATTCCCTAATCATCTTCATGCTTAGTTAGGGCTATATCATGAGTTTAAGCCATCAATTCCTTCTCAATCTTCTTCATTTAATCAAAGAAGAAGACAATGAATAGTGTTTTCAAGTTTTTTAACTTGAACTTTTCTTGGTTTTCTTGAAGATCCAAGCATTCTTAAGACTTCTCCAAGCTTCTTAAGGCTTCCTAGCTCCACCCACCACTTCAAGGAAGGTATACCATCTCCAAACCCTAGATTCCTATATAGTATAAGATGATTTTGATTAGTGGGTTGATATTGTAGCTTGTTGTTATGATTTAGAGTTTGGGATTTGGAATGGTAGTGAAATGGAATGGTAATTGTTGTGGTTTTGATATAAAGGAACTTAAGTATGATTAAAGTTAAGTTTAAGCATAAGTATGAATGATTAAATTGAATTGGTTGGGGTTGTTATGATGTGATGAGGATGGATGTTGGTTGTATGTTGGATTTGAGGTTGAATTAGGTTGTGATTGTGGGTTGATTGTGAGATGATTTGGAGTTGTTTAAAATTGGGTAATTGCGTAAACATAGCCGTCGTAACGTCCGATTTTCTTTAGACTGTTTTTGTGCATAGCATTAGGACCCGAGAACCCCCTGCTAGATTATGACCACTGCCATGTTTAGATAGCTCATGTTACGAGCTTCGTTTTGATATGTAGTTTGTTCGATTCCGATGCACGGTTTAGGAGAAACGACCGTTTTAAGTAACGGCGTTTCGCGAACGAAACTTTTCCCCTCGCCTTACTTTGAAACATAGGTTAAAGACCAAAAAGGGTTAATTAATGTATGAAACATTTATGGTAAGTGTGTTAGGCAGTTGGTAAGACACTCGCGAAGGAATCGCCTTAAAACTCGTAAAGGTTAAATTATTAAAAATGGTGGAGCCGAGGGTACCCGGGTGACTTAAGCGAATTAGTGAGCGCAAAACAAGCGTTAGAGTCTAAGTTAGTTAAAGTATAGATTTACAAGTGACTTTGGTTTAATTCCAACTTACTTGTTGTTTATAGGTTACCAGACTCGTCCCGAGCCATTCGTAACCCCAGTCGCTCAGGCAAGTTTTCTACCCGTTATACTGTTGTTGTGATGAATATATGTATATGCATTATCTTGCGATAGATGCATGTTGGTTAATTAGCAAATTTTTGCGATATATTGTAGCATGTGATATGGTATATATGCATGCCTGTTTTATATTCTTGAAATATATATCTGTTGGTTATTTGATAATACCTATGCTAGAGGATAGTTGTATCTTGCATATACCCTTAGTATAGGGACCCAAAGGTGAAAATATTTTCAAAAACCGGGAGTCGAGGATCCCGAGTAGATTTTATATATATGGATATGGATATATATATATATATATATTTATATATTTATATATATATGGTTATAGTTTTCCAAACTATTAATCGAATAAGGTTTATTCGATAACTTTAAATTTTATTATTTATTGAATATTATTTGAATATTCATTCGAGGGCTTATGACTCTTTTATATTATTTATTGAATATTATTTGAATATTCATTTGAGGATGTATGACTCCTTTATTTTATTTAATGAATATTATTTATAATATTCATTCGAGGTATTATGACTCAGCTTATTTTATTTTATTTATTGAATATTATTTGAATATTCATTTGAGGATCTATGACTCCGATTATTTGCTGAGATATATTCTTTATTTTATTAAAGAATAAGGTGTAAATAATCAAACTTATTTTCGATTATTCAAATAAAGATAATACTTTCATATAAGTATATCTTTGGTTATTTAATACTCGTTTCAAGTATAAATTTTAATACTTCTACTTCAATTATTTTTATAAAGATTATTCTTTATGGGAATATTATTTAAATAATAATATTCAGTCATTTTTTAAATATTCTGGGGACTGATTTACTTCATTAAATCAGCCTTACTCCAAACACTCTTTAAAGTGTTTTCGAGTCTTCAAAATGATTTTTAAAAGTCAGAGCGGATCCCAAAACTCATTTTTATATTTAAGATCTTTCTTTTTAAAAGGGGATTTAAATACTCGCTCAAAACCTGGGGAATCCGGCTCTGTGGTGTATTTTATATTCGCAACGAGGTTGCAGATTTGGTAAATGAATTGATTACTTTCCCAACGTTCGGGAAGTAAGCCCATCTCATTGAGTCGGCATAAGCGACAGGCCGGGGTACGGTCTATTATTGTGTAAGTGGCTGGGTGGCAGTCCATCAACGCGTGAGGGGCCGGGGTACGGTCTAGCGCGAGGTCCTAATGCGGCCAGGGTGATGACCGGTGAGGAATTCATCCATCTACAGTAGAAAAGGTTACTTATTGGTATCTTTGCCTGATCAGCAAGATATCGGGTTTATGCCAAAATTCTTTTCCTTTCCAAAATTCATTGGATGTTTTAAACTCTGTTCATACTTTACATAACAGAGGTTCCAGGAAATGTTTAAGAGATATATATATGTGGATATATATATATCGGGACTAAATAAAGTATCTCGTAACTTTATTTCATTCAATAATATTTCAAAGATTGAATCTATTCAAGTCTTATCTTGTGGTCTCATCAGTGGGATGAACTTTTGAAACTGATTATAACTTGAATGGTGGTAGTTCAAGTAGTATTGGGAAAGATATAAGTATATTGGGGTATTTGGTAACCTCATCTTTTAAACTTATATCTAATTAATAATTGTCTTATGAATGACAAAGATTTTCAGAAAAACGTTGAGACAAGGTTAGATATATGAGATCACCTTGCAACGATATTTTTATACAGTTATACACTTGGATTTTGTGTATATTATGCATGGAAGAAGACTTCCAATATTTTGAAAAGTATATATGTATATATACTGAATATTTTGCGACTTCATCGCATTAAGATATCAAACTTGGTTCATTTCTTTTGACCAAGACTTTCATGAGTATTATGAGTAGGCTCATATATTGTAAATCATTATACATATTATTTTGGTGGGCTTGCTGCTCACCCTTGCTTTATTTCTTCATCACACAACAACAGTTAGGAAAGATGGCCAGACTCCAGCAGACCCAGCGTAAGCGCGTGGGAAGCGTCCCGCGTCTTCCCGTTGATGTTGTAGCTGCTATAGCTGCAGAGGTAGATCTATTGTAGATCAGACCATCTACTTTTGAGAATCAATTATGTATAATTATAACTTGTGGCAGATAATGGCAATTAACTGTAAATTTATCAAGTAATCATTTTGGGTTGTAATAACTTTTAAATTGTGGATTCAAAGACTTGTACCTATTTAAATTTCATCTCTGAGACTATAACGGGTTGTGGTGTGTGTTAGTGTGGGGTCACAGCATAAGGTCATTTATTATTAATTAAGTGAAGTGATATTGTGGAAAGAAAGACCGTGACGACCCGGATCCCCGACCCCGGATCTGGGGGTGTTACATTAGTAATTCCAGTGCTTCAAAATTTTATTAGGTATATTATACTTGTTCCTATTGAATATTCCATTCATCTCATTTATACGTTTTGTGTTAATAATTGGGTGATTAAAGTGACCAAAATTTGTACAAAGTGGAAAAAATATACTGCTCCGTCCATTTTTAGTTGTCACATTTGACTAGTAGAAAAATTAACTCACTTTTGATCAACAATTATAATTTATTCCTTTATTTTTAAAAAAACTAAAAATTACATAATAAAATAGATTGGTTGTATTTTTCAATCATGTAATTTTTGAAAATAATTTTAATTCTTTAATAGACTTAAATCTAAGTCAAATTTCTAATTTGATCATCAAAATTCAAAACATGATAACTAAAAAGATACGGAGGGATATATTTGGGAGTATATTTTAATATAATTTTTCTAGTGAATCAACGAAAAAGGGCCGATCAAATTTTGTCAAACTCCCTGATTAACGTAATTATACAGTAGAAAATCCGATTTTTCAAAATATAATAAATTTAATAGAAAAGCTGTGTAACATTGAACTGGCCTTAAAATATCATAGACTTCAACAGGAACACCAAAATTGACTCGTCCACACGGACCGGCCACCCGCGGGAGAAAGTCTGGTAACATGGCCTATCCAATTAAAAAATGGCAGCTGACGGCTTTCATATGAAATCTGCAAGAAGTCAGATAAAGAGAGAGATAATTAAATTAAAGCGATTAAATGATTATAATTTTATATCACTCTGTAATGAGGTATAATTTTATATCACTCTGTTATGAGTTGTACCTAGTATTATAAAAAGATACCGACTTAGTATTAATTGATAAATTGGTAATTAATCAAAAGAATTAATTGGATGAAAAATTAGTTGTATTTTAATATTTAATTAAATTTAATATAATATCTCTGTTTTACTAGTTATTTTTATATTACTATACATTTAACATATGATATATTTCATAGCTATTTAATATTATATCTAATATTTTGTTCACACTGCAAAGATAAAAAGTAATTCATACCGATTAATTAAATTTAAAAATTGGATCAGTCACAAATCTTGAAAAAAATTAATTAAAAATTAATCGATAAAATCATAAATTTTTAGAATCAGGATTGCAGTCTCATAATTAAATAAATGATCTGTGAGTTTAGTAAAATATAATAATGGGTAAACAAATTCGCACGTCATTCCTTAAGAAAAGAAAATTCGCACGTCATACATGATAACATGAACTCGTATGTATAAATATCATTGTCAAGACTTCAACTACCTATTACAAAAAATCAAAGAAAAAATGGTGAAAGTTTTCGCAATCATAAGGCCAATAGTCCGTCTTCTTATGAAATTTTACGGATTATCCCCACAAATAATCGAAACCGAACCCGGAACCAAAATTAAAGTATGGATGCCATCGAAATTGAAAACCGAAACCAAACCGAATATCGTATTCCTTCATGGGTTCGGAGCTGATGGTATATTCAACTGGCTATCTCAAGTCATGGCACTCTCTAGCACCTATGCTGTGTACGTCCCTGATCTCCTTTTCTTCGGCGAATCGATCACCGACAAGCCAGGGAGGTCTACGGCTTTCCAGGCAGAGGTTATAGCTGCGGCATTAAAAAAAGCTGGTGTTAAGAAGTGTACCGTTGTTGGACTTAGTTATGGGGCGTCAATAGGTTTCAAGATGGCCGAGTTGTGTCCTGAGCTGGTTGAATTTGTGGTGGCAAGTGACACGGTGATTGAGTTTACGGAGTCGTTAAGTCGAGTTGCGGCGGAGAAACATGGGTTTTCTAGCTTGCAGGAGTTCTTGTTGCCGACCACAGTTGAGGGTTTGATGGCTTTTCTTACCGTCTGTAACCATGGACCTGTGAGTATGCCTGCTTTTGTTGCTAAGGACTTTCTAAAGGTAATTCTCTTTTTATTTCCTTTTTAAAAAAAATATTTCTAAATTTATGTTTTCGTATCATTTGTTTTATCCATATTTCTTCTTTACATGTTTCAAAAGTCGGATTTTTGTTATTTAATTAAGACCATGATCGTAGAAATTGGAAATCGTATTCACCGAAAAACAAATGACTAATTATGTAGGCAACTGGGGTAAATGATTTATCGAACTACCGTCAACTTTTTTTCAAATATGTTTTTCCACAATTGGGTGTCAGTATAATTAAAGAGAAATTTTACTATTATTTATATTATTATATATATTTTTCACACCAAAATCTATACACTAATTTATTAAAAATCAAATCATCGTAACATCCTAATAAAAAGATGCCAAATATATCGAAATGAGGAATGTATCAAATAAGGACCATGAGAATACTACTTTGTCGAAAATACATTCCAATAAATAGTCTCTTCAGTCTTTAAATATACTATAAAAAATTAATTATTAGCAACTTAATGTCTATTTATTGCCAACAACATTTTATATTTATTCTTTGAATAATATTTTAAATTAGATTATTTTTATTACATAGGTGTATAATATATAGCTGAGATGAGGAAGTTGGTGCTTGTATTAATTTATAATAAAATACTACCTAAGAGTAAGTAGTAATCTCCTAAAAGAGAGAAGAGAGAAGAGACTTTAGAGCATCCTCGATACAGTCTGTTGTAAATAAAGAGACTTCCATAAATTGAAGAAAATTTTAAGAGTCTACTCTAACTCCTCAAAGTTAAGAGCTACTACATGACTCTTAACTTTTATTTATTAATAAAGTATTCATAAATAAAATGAATAAATAAATAATAGATATAAAGAGTATTATTGGAGTTGAATTTTCTAATAATGTCCTAATTTATTAAGAGCATAATATTTTATTTACATTTAAGAGTTTAATAAGAGACTGTTGTAGATACTTTTAAGATTTTAAAAAGTCTCTAGGAATCTCTTGGAGCTCAAGTTTTATTCATACTCTCTACTTTATGACTCAAGAGCTTTTATGAGAGGATCTTCATCAGTCTCTTAATAGGCTATTAAATATAATACAAATAATGTGACTTTTAGCAAGTTATGATATAGATTTACGTGTCAACTCCAAAATACTCTTTATTTTGCTCCTAAGTTATATATTATTCATATTTCAAATTGTGCATAACAAATTTGTGTAATGAAACATGTGCATGTGAATATTTTATTAATAAAAAGAAATTAAAAGCTATCTAGAAACTCTTAAAAGAGAGGAGAGAGAACAGGCTTTTAGGTTAGAGACACTAGGGGCTTGATTTTTGACATGCTCTTTATATTTTGGTTTAAGAGTTTATTTGAAGAGTGGTTTGTTGAAAATGCTCTAATAGAACATCTCCGATAAACTCTTACTAACTAGGTGTAAACCAAAAATCGATCAAAATGCAAAACTGACCCGACCCACCCCTATTTCGACCGACAGAGCCGAACTATTCAAAACCCGAATTTTAATTGGGTTCAAATTTTTGTCAATCCTAATATAATGGGTTGGGTCAAGGTTTAAAAAATTTAAACCCTTACAAACCCCACCCAACCCGATGTTATAATTATAGTATTATTATTTGAAATTTTTAATTTATGTATTTATTGTATTAATCATTATATTCGAAATAATATTATTATTTTATGGATATCACATTATAAGTTATTGACTTTAAACTAAAAGAGTATACGGCACGTTAGTATCCAGTAATATCTATCTTCCGTTAAATTATGGGGTATTACTAGTTTATTTCAACTTTTGATTAAATTAATTTGTAATTTTGACTCGTAAGAAATATTTAAATAGTTTTATTTGAGTTTTAACCCAAAACAACCCGACCCAATGTATAAAGGGTATGGTTGGGTTGATTTTTTTTTTATTAACAGGTTCATTTTTTAAAAACCGGACTAATTGGGTTGGTTTGAATTATTACCCCTAACCCGACCCGGAATCACCCCTATTCTTAACTTTAAATTTGAGGAATGAAATGATTTCATTTTCGTTCAGAATGGACTCTTATGGCTCTCAAGATTAGTAAGAACATCTTTTCTTTTCTTGCCTTTTAAGAGCCAATTTTCCAGTCTTGACCAATATTATATAATATATTTATCAAAACAACCCCTTTCTACCTCCATTATCTTTTGAGTCACATGAATTTAAATTATATTAATTAATTAAAAAATTAATGCATAGTTTATACATGAAGCATTGTTAAACAAAAACCTAAATTCAAATGACTAGAAACCAATATTTTATATTATATTTAAAAGAAAAGATAAATAGTCTTTCGAAAATATTTAAAAATCAAGATCATGGATGATTTCGGGTTTCATCTCTTTGTGGTTCCATCTTGTTCTCTTCATCTTTTTGTGGTCACCCGTCAGCTGAGGCCCTAATTTTACAAGTAATCTCCTTCCCGAGCTTGTTTACATAGTCCCCCATCCAATGATTTGCCAAGTACGCAAAAAAACCTGTCTAAGCCAGCCTTGTATTGCTTGGCAGCTTTCTCCAACTTTCTCTCACATCCTTCGTGCCCATGATTTATTGGTCTGGGAGTTCATCGTTGCCTGCTTATTTTAAATTGACCTTATAGAAACATCATAAAAATGATAAAGATGAATACTGATAGAAAAAAAAAAGTCATAGAAACTAAAAATTTTCACTTATTTTTTTCGTTAAAATGAAATCTATAGCGATAAAAGAAGTTTATAGCAAAAAAAAACTGTGTTATTGTCAATTCTCATATATTTATTTACCAACATATTATACTCGCTTTTGTGAGATATATTGAATTTGAATCATTTTCTTCATTGTTTGAGAAATAAATCTAATTACAGAATTGTAAGTCACAAAGATCTTCATCCATGTACAGAAAATCCTGTGAAAAAAAAATCTAGTTCATCATAGTAATAAAATTTAATAAATCGCCTAAATTTGACTAATCACCTTTAATCAAATTACAAAAATACTGATTTGTGTTCTAAATGAATATACACATAAAATAATCAAATAATTCGACGTAATCTTACACGAGAAATGAACATATATCATAGATCTATAAGACATTTATTACTTTAATATAATATAATCAAAATTTACAACTAAATTTATTCTAAAATGTCAAACTGCATATTCATCATACATTTGAGAGAGAGGAAGACGACAACTCTGATACCATGTCAAACTGCATATTCATGATATATTTAAGAGAGAGAGATAAACTTGTATTAATAAACTCTCATCCAAACTTAGTCCTCATCTGTTACATTATATAGCCTTACTACCGAAAGAATATACTAAATTAATATAACTAACTTTGACAGCTGTACTACTAGCACTGGTGGTAACATAAAAGATATGAAATACATACTTACAGTGAATTTAAAACCATATCATTACAGAAGTTTCGAAACTTATGCATTCAAGATCGGAATAACATTTAAATTTATGAAGAGAAAGGAAGGTGAGGCGGTGAGAGAGTGAGCAGATGATAACATATCAAGGACTATTATATTATATTATATCCTATATATAATTGCAGTAAGGAAGTTTAGGTAGTAGGATAAGATGGTATGGTCGTCAAGGTCAAGATTGTAAATTTTTAATATTTATCCACTGAAAATAGAAACAAACAAACATCAAAAACAAACACCACCAAAAAATCATATATGTACTAGATTTGCAAAAAAATCCTAATACTTATCAACCTAAAAAAAAAAAAGAAATACAAAAATCACAATAAACATTAAGTTGTAATTTTTTTTTAAAAAGTCACACCAAAATTCACCCAAATTTTTTTATTAATTTTTTTAATATAAAGAGTAGATAAACTAAAAAATTTACAATACTCACCATCTGAAAATTTATAGAGTCAACAATATAAAATTTTAGTAAATTAAAAATTACAAAAATATAAATTTCATGAGTAAATCAAGTAAAATAAATAAATCCAAATTAATATTAATGAAAATAATATTATCAACTTATTTATGATAATTTATAAATTATCATATTTTCTATCATTATCTTAATATTGTATTATATCCTATACATAATTGATATAAAATAAAAAATAAAAATCTGTTTATATATAGTATACTAAATTTATTAAGTGAATATGTATAAATTTAATAATATTAAAATTAAAAAAATATGATATATGTAGTTACTTTACGAGGGTTAGCGGGGTTAGTGTTGGAGGCCAAGCCCATTTATATTGAGCTCAAAAACTAGTTGGACCGACGGAAGTACAAAGGGGAATAGACAAGGCAAGTCCATGGTGGCCACACTTCTTGTCCTAATCTTGACCAAAATTTAGGCCAAGATAATTTTCTATTTTAATAGTTTAGTCTAAATTCTGGTTTAATTTTTAAATTAATATTATATTCTTCAAGCTAGTTATTTATTATTATTTTAATCTTTTGAATAACTCGGTGGATCAAGAAATAATTTATTTTAGGCTGGTTATATAATTGATCTTTTGAAAATAAGATCAATATTATAAGAGTCAAATATCATGTAGGTGACTGACTGTATTCAAAAAAACTCAAGTTGATCACTTATTGTAAATTTGACTCAAATAGATCACCATTTAACTTAATTTGATCTTTTCGTTAAACTCAAAAATTGAAATTATCCAAAATTAAAAATAATAACATATGTGGATATGTGGATATAGCTCGTTTTGAAATTCAATATAATTACTTAAAATTTATATTCACTCCAAGAAATAATGCTGAAATCTAGGTTTGATTTTAAGAAATCTAAAAAATGAAAGAATCAAACCAAGATTTCATCAATATTTCTTAAGACATATATCAAGTTTTAATAACCATATTAAAACTCAAAACGAGATCTACCCATCCATGTTACTATCTTTAAATTTTGGGTAATTTCAATTTTTGACTTTAAAGAAATGATTAAATTAAATTAAATAATTATTTATCTGAGTCAAATTTGCAATGAGTGACCTACTTTGAATTTTTTGGACGTAGTCAATTATCTACTTGGTATTTAACCCAATATGTTGATATTATTCATAAACTACCCTTCTTGAAAGTTGTATAATAATTAATAAGGTTGAATTAAAGTCTATATTCATTCATTTATGAGGGATATATGTGAAAATACAACATCAAATTAATGTTTTCTTAATATGGTTTATTTTTTGAAAAAAGATTTGTATTATGGGACAAAGGGAGTATTGTATTAAATAAATATTTTAATTTATTACTATATATTTTCTTCTAAGTTGTATTTATAATTAATTTTTATAGAATATAATATTTATTTTATATTTAATGTATTATTAATCTGAATTAAAATAATTTAGAATGTTTAATATAATCAAATTTTATAACTATTATATAATTACAAATTAAGCACAAAATATCAAATATGATTAAATACTATTTAATATATACATTAACATATGATCAATAAACTAACAAATATATAAAAGATAAAAGGTCTATATTTCTTTATTCAAAAAATTTGTGCCAATAAATAATGTGCGCCTAAATTTAGACATGCACTGTTTACTTGTCTAAATTTGAACTGACTTTTAGACAAATGTTAGATAAATTTAGATCAAAATTGGTCAAAATTTAGGTACATAAGCCCCTTTTGAATATGAACTAAGCCGAAAGAGGCCTGAATCAGATTAATATCGCCGGGAATTCACTATGGGTTAGCACCTCAACCGGGATTTACTCTGAGTGAGCTACCTCCTGATCCCGTCCTGTGGCCTACATGCATATGAATAAGACATGGATCAGATTAATGTTATCCATGAGTCCATGACACTATCAAAGTTTATAAGTGTTAACAACCAATTTAACCCCCTATTCTATCCAATTCTATTTTTTTCCAAGATTCCAATACTATGTATTATGAAATATTTGATATAAAGAAAGTATAAAAATTAGTGGTAAAAATGAAGGTAGTAATTTGCAGTGTTGATGAGTGCAGGAGTTCTATAACAACAGGAAAGAAAGAGCTGAATTAGCAGATGCTTGGGTTGTTCCAGACAATGAAGTGAAGCCCATTAGTTTAAGCCAGGTTACTTACTTTGTTTAATATATAATAACTGCTGATGAACATGATTACAATGATTATGTATTGAAATATTTATGATGTGTTATTGCAGAAAGTTCATTTGGTATGGGGAGATGATGACAAGATTTTTACCTCCCAAACTGCGGAAGACACTAAAAGGTGCTCTTTTATTTTTATTTTACAGTCTTTTATCAATACTTTAAACAATAAGTTAGAAGTGCGATGAGATTCGTCCCGGCTACATGAGTTCAACTCAATTCCTGAGGGTGATCTCAGGGAAACTTATTGAATAATGAAATTTTTATAAAGATTAGGTGATTACTTAAAAAATATACATAATTGTATTAATTTTCAAATTCGATTCTTTACTTTTTATATAATCTTCATTTTCTCTTTGTACAAAAAAAATGGGTAATAATAATGGAACTACAGGCAATTGGGAGGTGATACAACATTGGTATACATAAAGGATGGAGGTCACGTAGTTCAACAGGAGAAGGCAAATGAATACAATGTCGAGCTCAACAAAATTCTTGCTTCTCTTCATACAAAGTCTAAAGATGCTTGAGTATACCCTATTTGTTGTTTTCGTAATAAAATGTCATTATGATTTATTCGAATTTCGTTCTACTGTATTTAGTTTATTGTTTTCTTTCATTTGTACGCCGCATTAATTTTCCTTTGCAAAATTTTATATTGCGAAGATTATTTCATAAATTGAAAGAAATACCGGATAATATATGGATAATATACATGGTGTTAATCTATTAACCGTTTTTAATCTACTACTCTCTCCGTCCCACTTTATGGGGAAAGATTACTATTTACACATATTTCAATGTATTCGGAAGAGATACTTATAAATAATATATTTTTATAATTTTTGTTTTATATGAAAGTTTAAAGATCAATTTTTTATAGAAAACAAAAATTTTGAAAACATAATATGTGGAAGTATCTTTTTTTAAGTACATAAATATGCGTGCTAAAAGTAAAGGGTTTCGTAAAATAGGACGGAGGGATTAGAAAATACAGAAGTATACTAAACCGTATTTGCAGATCATATAAGAGTAAAGAGAAACCAAATTGCAATTGAAATATATCAGGATCAAAATCAAAGTTATCAAAAAACAACCAATCAGCAAAAGAAGATAAAAAATCTTCGAAGCATCCTAAAATCAACGAAAACAATTTCAATATCAAAATAAATTTGCAACCAACAAACAAAAAAAAATAGAATCCAAATAAAATTATGACCATAAAAAATAATATCAAAATCCAAACTAAAATTGGATTCAAATCTAAATCCACACACCACATTCAAATTTCATAAAACAAATTCGACCACCAAATTATATCCAAATAATAACCAATAATTATTAGGTATGAAGTGCAATATAGAGGGGGTGAATGTGTTTTCTTTATTTTAGATTAACTGTGATAGTTTTTAGTTTATGGAACAAAATAGTTGAATGCATTTGTAGTGATAAAATACTAGACGCGGACACACAAACAATTTATCAAAAACTCACTTGATTTGTATTAAACCAAATTTGTCTTGCTACAAATCTGTGTTTTTGAAAATAAGAACTCAGCTACTTTTCTTGAGAGAATTACAAGATTTTTCTAGATATGTTTGTTATTTCTAAACAAATAACCCGTGATAAGTTTTATAGATTAACATGCACGATTTACGTAACTTACACTAAAATAGACTAACACATTTTCTAACTACTTTGTCTATTTTCATTTCTAGTGTTAGCATATTTGTGCAGAATCTATTAGGTTGGTGTCCCTCATTTGTCCAATTCATCTTGATTCATGGCCCTTGATCTTGTATTTTTCAAGCTGCATTTGTAGACTTTTCAATTCAATGATAAAGTTGTTTGGTGACTGATAATCTTGGATATTCAAGTTGTTGTATTATGAATTTTGAAGTTGTTTATCGAGATCTCTTTTGTTGTGTAGAGATGTCACATGTCGATAAATAAAATGATTTATCGATATCTTAAGTTCTCTACATAGACTTTTAACTTGTCGAGGTATCTAGTTCTCTACAAGTAGAGTAACTTGACGATATATCCAGTCCACTATATAAGCTTTTAACTTGTCGATATCTCCAGTTCTCTACATGTGTATTTGACTTGTCGATATCTACAGTTCTCTACATGGACTTTTAGACTTGTCGATCTTCAGTTCTCTACATGCAGATTGACTTGTTGATATTTCTTGGGACTTCTCTACAAGTCTTTTTAGACTTCTCGACATACTTTTCTACATTTCTTAATCTGTAACTTGTCGATATCTGACTTAAACATTTTTCTTAGAACAACATTATTCAACTCCAAACTTCTCCACTTCTCTTTCAGGCATTATCAGGATTGATCTTCTTTCATAGTTTATTTCTAAATTTGTTGGTTGTTCATAAAAAAAAATCCTCTAATCTAATCTACTTAATATTTTTACGGACTAAAAAATACAATTATAGAATACAATTAAATTATAACACAACTTATTTTTAGGGTTGTCAAGATAACTTAGTTTTATTATGTACAGACATATCTTACACAACAATGACAAATTTAATCGGTCACCAAGAAAATAGATCCATCCATATTGTTCATGATTCGAATGGAGGTTGACTACCGCCACCTCGTGAGGCCGGCCCTTGTGATTGCGAGAAGGATCAATCAAAATAATGATAAAATTCAAATAAATTCACAACCAACATATACGAAAGCAAAACCCAAGAATCGGTTCAAACCAATATGGAATCCAGGTCAATAAATTGCATTCAAATATATGGATTCGATAAACACACATTAACTGAAATCATTAGTAAAATTTATTCAAAAAAACTGAAAATGCTACAAAAAAATAGAAGTAGTATATTAAAATTCGACAAGTGTAACTAAATAAAATTTTAAATTAAAAAGTCGTTTAAACAAGAATATAAAATTCCCAAGTTGTATGAGGCTCTAATGAAGTTCAGAAATTTATTCTAGATCCAAATGCAGGGAGCATAGTTTATTACAGAAAACTGTCCAAAGAACAATGTGTTGGATTTGATTTTAGGGGGGGGGGGGGATTGAAGCTAACAAATAACTATGGCTTAAAGATTTTAGTAGAGATGTTCCAAACACTAGCCTAACCCCTCGGTCTCCTATGTTCTCAGATCATCACTTATCTTCTTCAATCTACTACTATTCTATAAATCTCTAATTGTTGCCTGTCTTAAAAAAATGCTTACTATAGTACTAGATGTATTCATATCTCATCTCATCTTTGACAAAGATCACTTGTAAGATTTCTATGTCTAATGGTTCTTGCTAGTCGCATATATAAAACTATTAAACTCTTTCATAAGGAATTCTATTTTAAACATGATCAACCTTTATATTTAAGTAATGTTCAACTTAGAATGCACACTCTGTGCCTATTGCATTATGTTTTTCTTAACATTTCGGTGTTGCGCCCTTCCTCCTTACGGATACAAGAGTTCGGATTACGAGTTTAAGACCCGAAAAAGAAGATAAATACATTAGTATTAATAATGCGACAAGACGAACTAAAAAAGAAGATGAATACATTAGTATTAATAATGCGACAAGATAAATGAGTTGGTATTTAAAATTTGAAAATCAAACATCAGGAAAAAATAGAGCATGTTGATATTTAACATTCGACAACCAAGCCTCCAGAAAAAATAGATTTACGATGCGAAAACGACACACAAAACATAAGTTACGAGAAACAAGTAGTAAGGAATCAAGTTGTGAAAATATCGAAAGATAGTTAATAGAGACGTTACTTTCAAGTCACTATTGAGTTTATACTCCTGTCTGGTAAATGGGCCTACAAATCCATATTAAATTTCTTTACAAACTGGCCCTGCTTCTTCCCTGGGCAAAGGGATGATAATGAGACCCACTTTAGCCTTATCCCAATACTATTCAATTGAGATCATGACATAAAGCATTTTTGGCACATTTCAATATCAACAAACTTCCTTTCTATTTTAATGGATTTGTATCTTCCCCCTCATGTAAATATGTTACTTTTAGTATGTCACAATGTTTAAAGTTTAAATTAAAGTTTAAACCAACCCCCCTCCACCCTCCTCTTAGAAATTACAATCTTCATACGAGTAACATTTCTTTCTTTCAAGTCATGAGCATAAAATATTTTGAGAACGATCGATAAATGTGTTACTAATGTTAGAAGATGTCTATAATTCGATACGCGTACTGCGAATTCATACTTTTCTCCATCTTAAAAATGGCAGTTGCCACTTGGGGTTGGGGGGAGTAATGAAGGGGTCCAATGATGGGGGAGATGAAAACAAAGATTTGGTAGTAATACAAGAAGTACCTCGGATCTGCTGCAACATTTCATTGGCTCCTCTTCTTACAAAACCCATCTCTTCTCCATAATTGTGACATGATATATCAGAGATTAGATATTACTAGTATACAAATGGAGGGATAAGGGGACTTCACCATATATCAACTCCTAAGTTGATGCTACTTATATCTGCATGCATTTATGTATTTTGTAGCATAGGATCTCCATTGATCTTTGGACTGCACCTCCACGAACTGTCTCGTTTTCTGAACCTAGCACACTACTCTCATTATTCATCTCCCATCAACTCTCTTCACAAACCCCAAGATCAAACAACGTGATTCTTTTATGGACTATACCTTATTCCTCTACGGCTAAAACAAATAACTATATCTTTCTTTGAATATAAGGCACACGCTGTGGACTTGTAAAATACACGAGACTTGTAAAATTTTCACTAATTGTGATATTTGTAAAAAAATAATTTGTAAAATAATATATTTTGTAATATTTTAATTATCGATTTCCGTAAAATAATGGACATATAGAACTTAACCCACCTAGACAAATTAGCGAACCTCACATGTACACGTATATGTTGTCCTAGAGTGAAATAATGAATTTTACATTACATGAGTATGTATAATTGGGATGATACTATATGGGCAGCCACCTAATATAATAGAAATGAATACTATAAGTTGGGTGCATTGTACATGGAACTCTCTATGGCCAATTCCATTTTTATAAGTGCTTGGAATGTAGGTTATTATTTTGGTTGTTATAGAAAGCGATGGAATGCATCAGATCAAGAAATTCATTTGGGTGGCTATCTACATTTATCCAGGACCCAAACCTGCTCATGGCCGATACGCTGTGACATGATCAGAACAGAGCTTGGAAATAAATATCAACTTCACTTTGAAGTTTTCTTTTCTTCTGCTAATCACTATGAACTTGCTTAAGAATACCTCTAGGCATTCACATAATCAGAACTTTATAAAGCTCCTAACTCAATTATTCAAATTTATTTATTGTTCATATAATACTTTGTTAAAGCCTTCAACTTAAAATTTTAGATGAATTATTTATTTAATAATAATGAATTATTATGCCTCTATGCCAAACTTTAGGTGCTATCATAAATTTACCATTTAGAAACTATACTCCTTTTAGAAATCTTGATAAGTCCACAGCATCATATTACTATATTCAGAAGATTAGTCTATATATAATCCTAAGATACTATGATACTAACAGTGTTATTAATGATTAATTCTAATGATTAACTCTAACAATATTGTAATTATGTTTTGAATAATACTATGATACTAGAAATAAGACCCTTGGCCTTTCAAGCCTCCAAAATCTCCTTCTCACTCAGACACTCCCACGTGGCAGTCATGTCAGTGTGGGCCCCTTTACCCATTGCCTCACAGCCCTCACCTTACAGTTACATTCCATTCCATGGCTTACTTCCCCTGTCCCCAGTGCCACTCCTTCTCCCACTGTTGTCTATTTAACTCTCTCTCTGTCTAAGTTCTCCCTACCACAACTTCTCTCCTTTAACACAGAATATAAAGATTCATATACACACAAACAGATATACCAATTGCATTGTTGTTTTTTGTTGAGGAAGTAAAGTAGCCAAGACCAGCAAGCAGAGTTGCCTGATCTTCCTTACACAACACTGAAAACTAGCTTAGCATTTCATTACAAAGAAAAAAGAGTCATGAATGCCTTACCAGAGATGCTTCAATGGCTTAACTCGTCCGCTAATGGAACTGACTTCAGTAAGCTTCAACGCCAACAAGCCCGAATGAACCGGCAACAACAACAAAATCAAAGTTTTATCAGTGGAAATGATCAGCATGCTATGCATTCTATACCTGAAGCTGAAGCTGCACAGTTTCAGTCATTGATGAATGGTGACCCGGTTCTTAGCAGGTTTGGGAACAGAGCGGTGAAGCCTGATCCAGGAATGGAAACTGAGTGGCCGCTTTATGGAAAGATGAGTGGAGATGATCATTTGGGATTAGGAGCTTGTGGATATGGAAATGTCAGTGGAGTTGAGTTGAATTATGCAATTTCAAGGACTACTAGTTGCCCACCGGTAGTTGCAGCTGCTGCAATACCAGAGGCCGCGGGTAGCTTTAATAAAGGGAGAGCGCCAAGTTTGCTGGGACAAAGGAGCTCTACAATGGGAACAGAGAGTTTCAAGAAGCGGAAGGCTGATGATAATGATGACCAAAAGGTTTGTGAATTGGCAGTTTTTTTCCCATACACAGACACACTAATGTCCCCAAGTATAGACAAATATTGATTTTGAAAATTTTGAATTCTGTAAACAAGTCTAGGACTGTACACTGAGATAAATGTACTTCACAGGGGCAGTTTCAGATAGCTGAAGAACGGAGCATGAATGAAAAGAAGAGCAAAGGATGTACTGAAGAGACAGATTCGAAGATAACAGACCAGAACAGCAACAAAAGTAGCAAAAAACATAGCAGTTGTAATAACAAAGGAACATCTAACGATACTACAAACGAGAATTCCAAGAATTCTGAGGTTAAGAAGCCTGACTACATTCATGTCCGTGCACGTCGTGGTCAAGCAACAGACAGCCACAGCTTAGCTGAAAGAGTAAGTCTGAATAATCAGTTCTCTTTTTTTTTTGTTGGGGGGGGGGATGGGAGTTGTAGATTTCTGTAACCTTCAAGGTGTTAAAAGACTTTGTTTGTGGATTATGCAGGTCAGGCGGGAAAAAATCAGTGAGAGGATGAAATATCTGCAAGATTTAGTACCAGGTTGCAATAAGATTACAGGAAAAGCAGGAATGCTGGATGAAATAATCAATTATGTGCAATCTCTGCAAAAACAAGTAGAGGTAGATTTATGTATAATGACAAAATTAGTTACTACCAAGTACTTGCTAAACTACATAAAGTATCATTGGTGTTTCACAAACCCTTGCCTAATCCAGTAACTTTTTGTTTTGCTAGTTTCTATCGATGAAATTATCTACTGTCAATCCGAGACTTGACGTCAACGTTGATAATCTCTTCACTGAAAAGGTAAGGACGAAATATAGTAACATCAGATAAAAGCTCATGCAAACTTTTCTATATTAACTCTGTTTTTCTCTAAAATTAACAGATGTTTCCTGCTTGTACATCTAATTTCCCCACCATGGGGCTATTGCCAGAAGTAGTTACTCCACCATATCTTCAGTGCAATCAACTACAACAAGTCGCTACATGTTCTGGACTTGATCTGGACACAAACGCTGCTAATATTGCACTTAAGAGAACAACTAGCGCGCCTGTATCCATAACAGAAACATTTTTCAATCCTTCCTGTTTCAACGTAATTTTCCCAGCTCAGCTCTCTTTATAAGAAAAATTGCTGTCTAGATGTCTAATAAAGATGAGTACATATATTTCAGCAATTACAACACTCCGATACTTGGGACCTGGAGCTGCAAAATCTGTACAATGCAGAATTTCAACAAGGAAGATCAACAAATTATCCATCTCAACTATTCACAGGTATTGGCAAACTCCACTTCAATCTCAATCTGGTTTACTTGGTTTTTTGCGAGTCCTATAAGGTAAAAATGAAATAAACAAAAGCTACTGTGCAAAGTAGAGACCACAAAGAACCCCATACACATGTCATGTAATAGTCATCAATAATGGATATGTTTAATCATCATTAGTAACAATGCATTACATACTAATGGGTTCCCAACATTGAATAATTCATCAGATGGTCCATATGGTCTGCTAGTAGTGACCACTGGATTAGAAGTGGTTGAGTCGATAAATGACTGATAATAGTCGGGGTTTTAATCATATATTTAGGTAGTCAGCATCTGGAAGTAGATAGATATGCTAGTTTTCTATGAGCTAATGTAAAAAATATCTGGCTGATTGCAGGTTCCATTGACGGCAACAATCTACGGATGGAGATGTGAAACAGAACTATGTATACAAATCGAAATCATGATTTAATCCGAAGCTCTTCGATTGAAATTCAATTTTGCTGCTTCAAGTAAAAGCATATATCTTTGTATACTCAAACTGTAAAGATAATCTATTGAATACAACATTTTTTCCATGTAATGTGGTATGTATTATTTCGCAATCCTAAAATATAGTCAACTTCACAAAATAGCTAGAAATCGGATACCTATGGGTGCAAGGGTAGTAGCCACAGAAATAATAAAAAATTTATACGGAAATTTGAAAATTTGCAAGTCACTGAGAAAGCAATTGTGTCACTTTTTAGGAATACATTGATTCATAGACGACATTTAGTGGTAATAGATAAGAAACACAAAACTTCAGGCCACTGTCAAGTAGCACAAGTTGTTACTGGTATCGATTGTGGAAAGAAGCCTGAGAGCAAGTCTGAGCAAGGTAACGAATTGTTACCAACAAGAGCCAGACAATAAGATTGAGGAATGAAACCTGAGAGCAAGTCTGAGCAAGGTGTTGAACTGTAAATAAGAGCTAAAAAACTAACGGGTGTGGTTCCAATTGAATAACAGAAAAAAAATGCTGATTGAGACACTAATAATTGGACGAATGGGAGCAGGAATATAGTGGATGCGTTATTATTGAAACTGAGGGTGGACATGACAATCTACCCTTCTTCAACAATTGAATTAGTTTCGACAACATTCATGACCCACCATTCAGGCTTCAACTTCATCAACCATCAAATCTCATCATTTCACTTCTAATAGGTCACACCATTCAGTCTTTAGCCTCATCAATGAACGACCAGACATCTGAATATTATCTAATCACAATCTAATCTCATCGCTCAGGTCTTACACTTCATTAATGAACAGCAAGAAATCTGAAAATCACCTACAATAATCTTATTCCTTACCACTTACCCTATTAAAGAAAAAGAACACAATAAATAGAGGAAGATGAAGATCCTTATCTACATTTAGTCCTATTTGAATGTGAACCTTCCGGAAGGAACGAAAATTTATAAATATCTTAGAGATTCCCTAAATCAATATAAATAGTAAGCCTAATCATTTTTCTCCAGGAAAACTTTTAAGAAGCATGTTTACATTATATTTGATTTACAGGGAACTCTCATTTTGCATACACAAGTCCTCTTTTCTTTAAACCTACCAGTAGCAGTAGTTTACATATGCTAGGTAACTTCTACATGATCAATGTAATACTTATGTGCACCTAACCTTCCTTTTCAAGTTTTAATCCAAAGAAAAGCCCTTCTGAGTACTGGAATGCACCAAGGAATCTGGGGCCCAATAAGGTATCTTTTCTTGTCACATTTCCTCTACATTTTCAAGTTATAACTAGCACAAATGGTGTAGGACAGGCTTCACCCACAACCCGCAATTAAGACCTCCTTGATTCTCTTTGCCTCGTTAGCTAGTGAGATTTGATATTTTGCCTTTTCTGAGGCCCACTTTACCTGGTGTGAAAATTTTCCAATTCCCTGAGATTTCTCTCTCAACTTTTCATATAACGCTCTTCCATGTTTACAGCAAAACTACAGAGAGATTTTCTAGGTTATCAACCTGCATAGCTACTATTAAGATAATATAATATTTATGGCCATAGAGCCTGGATAAGCTAAGACATGGTCACCTGTTCGATCTTAAAGAATATTCTTAAATTTCTGGACACGGCTTAAAGTTATTTTATTCTGCAATTACATGACAGACAACAAGTAGTCAAATTCAATTTTCAATTTCTTAGTCAGTATTCTCACATATTCTGTCGCTTTCTGCATGATATTACAATCAGCATTCATGCTTGCCTTTCTTTTTGAGAGGTCAATATTTATAATCACGGTGCTTAAGGGATAAGGTATCTCCGTATCTACCTCAAGTGTTTAAGGTGTAAGAACACTAGGAAAGATTCTCACTAGACCACCTTTACCACCACGATTAAACTGTAACTGGAAAGATGAAGGCTTGTTAAAGTGAAATCTCCCTGCATCTCTAGAACCTAATGAGGCTTGGTGTATTATAAGAAGGGGCCTATAAGGATCAGCCAGGTAATAGAAGTAAAGTAAGGAAGTTCGATCTGATCGGTATGTATATTTATAGTTAGGTCAGTACTGCTGATTTAATAGTATATGAGAAAGTAGTTGTCAAAATGTTTAACAGATCTATAAATTGAAAGTCCCATTGTGTTTTAATCAATGTTGCTTTCTAACATAAATTTACAGAAAAGGTATTCACAAATCTTAAGTGCAATCTACCACCAAAACCTCTCCCTCTCTTTCTATTAAAAATTGTCTATCTAGGGGTTTTTCTCTTTGGAATTGGATAATCTGTCTAGAAACCTAAACAATGGCATACTTGAAATCACCTACTAATTATATCAGATATTGTATAATGAAGACAACGCTATGTAATTTATAATGTAGAACATTATTATAACTGTAAACAATAGCAATAATATTTTGATTTTCAAGGAAGCAAGTTCTCAAAAAGCTGCGGTAACTTGCACATATAATTTGAATACATGAATTATATTAATAAACTGAACAACAAGGATAGCAACACAACTAAATTAGAAGTTTTAAAGTCTTTCTTATAAAGCTAGTTACACACAGAATATGCAATAAAATTTCATAAGCAACAAGTAATACATACATAAAATCTCCATCAACTAATCAATATTGGTTTTTTTTCCTAAAAAACAGATGTCCATTGTCTTGAAGCAAACCTGTCATCATCACAAGACCCAACACAGCCACCCACAATGTTGAAGAGACGAAGACTTGTCAATTCTTCAAGATGACATTCCATATTGCTCACAATTTAATTAAATCACAGATTCTTCACCAGCTTCTGTTATCCCATCCAAACAAAATTATTCAAAAATCCACAACTTATACATATATAATGGTTGCAATATGCTACAATAAACAGATATTATACCTTTTCCAGGAACAATAATAACTGGGGCAGATTTACAATGGTGAAAACAGTGCTCACTCACACTTCCCTGCACAACACTGAGAATCACCAAAGATATAAGACACAGAAACATACACATGAGTTCGTATGATTAGGGACAAGACAATAAAAGAGAAGTATTGCCTTCGTAATAAGCTTCTGCCTCTGGTTCCTAGAACTACCGCTGCAGGCTTCAACCTCTCTGCTTCCTTGCAAATTGCTTTACCTGCATCTCCCTCCACAATGCGGGCCTTTGTTTCCACCTGATAAAGATGAAATTACTTGAAGAAAAATGTTTCTAATATATAAACAATATCCGTGTCTGTTTAGAAGGCACTCTTAACTTGATACATTATGTTAAGAAAGATGATTACTTGCAAGCCATTAGTTTGCTTCCTCTAAGTACCACACACACAGTGGCAGAAGCAACTTTCAGCTTACTCTAAAGATATACATTACAATTTTAAAAACATTGCATAGTCTGATCCACCTAAATCCAAATGGGGTCTGTAGACCAACGGAATTTTACTACTAATTATTTTATATTTTATCAATATGTCAAACTTGATTAACACTTTAACCGGTAATAAACTTTATATTTTTTAAGTATTGATTCATGTACAGAATTTAGACAAACTTGATTTTTCGTCTCAGTTTTAATAATTTATAGTCATAATTTAATATTGAGATGTCCTACCCTACAAAAATTTTCTAGACAGTTGGACCAGCTTTGAACTTACTCTAAAAAATTTCCCTAAAATTTTAAAAATTTAATTACACTTAACATTATTTTCTTATGAAGCACCCAACAGATATGAAACTTGGTTCCACCCCTGAAAAATTAGTAAGCTTTAGATCATAGTAACAGGACAATTCTCAACCAACTAGAATAATTTAAATTCTCACTTATTATTTGTTACTACAATATAATTTCAAATAAGATTTTTTATTTAATCAATCTATTCTGACCATACACAAACAATAATGACTTAGTTCTAGCTCTTTCCACTAGTAAAAAAACTCTATAAACGTAACTTACAATTTTATAAAGTTCATAGAGTAAACAGTATTTGGTTGTTATAACCATTTCACTGAAGCCGGCAAATATCTAATTTCAAAACACTCTGAACCGCACTTGGCATTAAATTAAGTGAACTATAGTGACTGTACAAGTTCCAAGATGCACCTTGGAACAGATTAAAGTAGATATTTAGATATAACTTTGCATTTCATTTAATCTTCCTCTATTATATGCCCATAAAAAATAGCAAAAATTTACATTGTATACTAAAAGACCAGATTTACAAAAAAAAAATGTTATTTTAGATGGGTAAAAAGATACTGATAAGTCATAATAAAAATAGTCTTCAAGTTGAAGATTTAGTGTGCCTTTATTAAATGATATTATTGTGACTTATTTTTCTATATATAAACACAACCCAGATAAGTTGAGGTACTCGTTTCTACTCCTAGGTGCTGAATAGCCCTACATCTAAATGCACATTATGCCACCTTTTTTCATATTATAGTGATGTCTCTTGCAATATGTTTTCCCTTCATATTAGTGGTTCAGCCAGGTAGTTGCATTTATTTGGTGTATTATGATAAATTTTCAATTTGTCTACAAGTTCATGTTGAAAGTGCACATGAGGTGTTGAAACATAATATTGTGTACTTCACAAATCCTTCAGAAAACTAATGTCCTGACTTCTGAGCAAGGAGTAATACTTAAACCTTCTCACTTTATACCCTAAAGGTAATGCATTACCAAATTAAATCTCCTACTTATTCAATCACAAGGGTATTACAATGATCCGGGATTAGATGTAGTAGTCTAACAAGAAAAAAATTGATGCAGTAGAAGAGATAATATGCACACATACTCAAAAGTCACAAAATAGATGCAGTAGAAGAATTGATATGCACATACAAATTCTAAGCCATAATCCTCTCCTAGGTCCTAAGCAATTTCTACCATCTCAAATGTTTAGGCCAACTAGCAACTAGTTATCTACCACATCCATTAATCTACAAGATACAAATAATAAACTTCACTCACATCTGGAATGACCTCTGCATTAACATATAGTTTGTTCAGCAACTTCTCATGTACAGCTAATATATATACATCTACTTTCTGATAATTTGGTGTGTATGTGTGTGTCTAGAACCAAATTGGAAACAAAGTAGGGACCTCCTAGGCTCTCTACTCACTTGGAAGGCTGAAAGTAGATAACCAACAAACAGCACAAGTTATCGCAAACATCTTAATTTGTTGACAATGTTAAGAATGAAGCTATTAAAAGTTATAGATGCAAAAACAAACAGTAAAGATATAGATGCATAAAAAAATGGCTCATCAAGAGGTGATGGGAAACAATCAGAAAAGTAAGCCTCCAACTAGAGAATGTGACACCCTTTAAAATTAACATTGCTGACTTTACGTGCTCTGATAAGCACCGACCTGGGTGAAAGTACCCAGGTAATCAATACTTTTTGTGTTTAAGTGTTCTATCCGAGTAAACCTCGACACACAAGGAAACTGGGCATAATGTGTAACCTATTTTAAGTTATAGTAGAACAGATACAAATGAAAGGAATTATGCACAAATCACATTATTACATAAATTATATTAAAAAAAATAAAAGCTTTGGCTTTTGAGTTGTAAAATTATCTAAATAATAAGTAACTAGCATGTAATCAACGTACAATCTATTAAATGGCTTATAATTTACCATGGGCAGGCCGCAGGATTTAGAAAAATGGTCATAAATAAAGCCAAAAAGTTTGTCAGTCACTACAATATGTTGAGGTTAATTGACAACTCTAGGTGAGGGATTTATATAGTCGGCGTCTCGGTGACAAATGGCAAACCTCCTTTATGTAAGACTTATATCACTAATCCATTATTACATATTACGAAATATAACGAAAGTGCTTCAGAGTTAGCCGCCTGAGTATTGTTAGAATTAAACTCCTACACGAATCTTTGGAGCTAGCCGTCAGGCCTAGAAACAAAAAACAAACTAAGTTTTGATTGTTTTTAGTCGCAGATTGATGGAGTAGTTAACTAATTATTAAGTGGCAGGACCAAATAATATATTACTAAAGAACATTAGTACTGGGTACAGTTTGAATAAATTTCACAATCACATACCATGTACACATAGACAGACACATGAATTGTTTTTCTATGTGCTTTAGGCCCAGAAAACAGAGAACAGACTATGTTTTTATTGTTTATTGTCATGAACTAAGCATATGGTTTTATAATGGCATGACAAAAATAAACTAATACAACAAGACAATAGGATAGTTGCATATACAGTTCACAATCACATGCATCAACTAAAAAATACTATATCGAAATTCGAAAGAAGAGATAAACTAACCATAGCAACCTCCAAAGCCTCGACCGCAAGCTTCTCCATAAGTGTTTGTGTTGCCACATACACAATCTCGTTCTTCAAACCTTAATCACAAATAAATCACAAATACAACGAATACATTAATACACACAACTACTGACAAAATATCTACTGTTTGTGTATTCAATCATCATAGATAAATAAGACTATATCATCATAAAATTGTACATTAAAACATCTATACAGTAATGATATCGGGACCGGAGATTTTTATTAATTTATCGAGATTAAAAATACATCAAGACCAGACCCAAAAAAAATATTATTTTATCGATGCAGGACTTACTAGAAACAGCATGAACGAGATGAATAGTGTCAGCGAGACGACAGAGATGAACAATAGCCCAATCAAAAGCGTGTTTACTGTTAGGACCATGATCTACAGCAATAAGTATGTCTCTACCACGGCGGCGCTCGCCGGTTTCTCTCTCTAGCTCCGGCTCAGCTCTTAGCTCCGGTAGCTTAATCTCCGACCACTCGAACACTTCTACGTCTTCGGCAACTATGTCCATTTTTGAGTTATCTTAAATTATTATTTGACGTTCAGACAGCTGTAGTTTCAACTCCTGTCCAGTTCGTATATGATTGTATGTTCTATTATTGTGCGTGTCCGTGTATTAGTGCGATGACCGCTGGGTTGACTCGTGTTCGAATTGGTTTTCTCAACTTTTAACTTATTAATAACTACCGTCAGAAAATAAATAATCGCTACATCTCGAAAATACTACGGATTGTTAAGCAAGAAGAACCGTGCCTGAAATTTGTCCGGTTCAAAATCAGAAAAAGTGCCCCAACAAAAAATATTGATTAAATAAAGTTATAAAATAAAATACAGTGAATACATAAATTACTGTGATGATATGATCCAAACTAGCATAAGAATATCTCCGATGATAAAATGCAAAATGGTTGGCTATGATAATTGGCTATAATGGTTGGTTATCACCCCTTAATAAAATTTTAGTTAAGAGGTTGATATACACTCCAATGAAATTATCTACATTGTGATTATATAAAATTATACCTAAAGGTTTTCTTGGTTGGCCAAATATAGCCAACTAAAAATGATTGTCTATAATTTTTAGCATTGGAGATGCTCTAAGAGACGAGTCACTGACTGTTTTCTAACAATATATCAAAATTTAACGTATAAAGTTTTTCAATTTTAAATTTTCGCGATTAATAAATAAAATATAGTTCTTAATAATTTAATTAAAATATATAAAAATAGCATTGTAAATAGTTTATGTTCAATGAATATTTAGATTCATGAATGATGATTTATTTTATTACAATTCTTAGTCTTATTCTTTTTTCAGCCTTGATGATTCTGATAATAACAAATATTTTGATTGTACGTGATTTCTAAGTCAAATATGTTTATCATTTACGTAGTTCATATATATGAATGTAAACTGATAAAAACTTGTTGTATATGATGTAGAAGATATCTCAGTCCATTCATAATTTTCTCGTGTTGAAGTGCCAGTATAATGTTGTTAAATTATTTGCGGCAATGTTTACTTAACAATATATGCATATCTACTATTTATACATAAGATATGTATTTCAGAATATGTTATGTCATTGCGGTCAGTGTCACACTACATATTATTTTTGTTAGATATATTTGATAATGTCATGGCTAATATAATTTATGTTTAGATTTCAGATCTTACTTAACAGGACAAATCAATACTTAACTGTTGATCAGTACTTATACTGGAAGTCAGGACTTAAGGATATCAGTACTTATATTATCAGGAGATAATCATCAGAAGTTAGATATCAGAACTTAAGTGCTGAAGGATGATCAAAGAAAGGACAGTAGCTGATTAAAGGAAAGAAGATCGAGATAAACATAAGAAGAGATATGCATGAAGAAGGAATTCCGTGAAGAATGGAATACTTGGAAGAAAAGATATCTGATTGATATATTTTAGGAAGCAGAATTATATTCCATATCAATTAGCAATTATCTTGTAACTGTGTAGTATATAAACACAGACATAGGGTTTACACTAAAAGTGTTAATATATTCGAGAAGATTATTCATTGTAACCCTAGCAGCTCTCGTGATATTTGTTCATCACTGAGAGGTAACAGTTCCATACTGTAACAGAGTTTATTGTTTCAATAAAGTTTGTTTTCTGTTACTTAATATATTAAAGTTCGATTTGATTGTATTATACACTGTATTCACCCCCTCTACAGTGTGTATGACCTAACAAGTGGTATCAGAGCCAATCTGTTAACACACATACAGCTAAAGATCCATACACAATCATGTCTAATACAGAAACTCCAACTAAGCCTACCAAAACTGAAGAACCTCCAAAGCCACAAATTCAAAGTCGGTATGAGACTATCAGGGTTCCCATACTGAGACCATCTGAATATCCCATATGGAAGGTAAGGATGACCATGTTCCTGGAAGCAACAAATCCAGAATAGCTTGATAGAATCAAGGAAGGCCCTCACAAACCAACCAAGCTCGTTGTTGCAGTTGCAGGTGAAGCAGCAAAGACCGTACCAAAGGAGAAGAGTGATTATACTGCTGAAGATATAACATCAACTGCATAGTGCCATTGATAATGTAATGTCAAACAGGGTAATCAACTGCAAGACTGCTAAGGAGATATGGGATGCTCTGGAAACAAGGTGTCAGGGAACGGAGACAATTAAGAAGAACAGGAAGACAATACTCACTCAAGAGTATGAACACTTTGACTCAAAGACTAATGAGTCATTGAATGATTTATATGATAGATTTGTCAAACTTTTGAATGATTTGTCATTGATTAATAAAGAGTATGATCTTGAAGATTCGAACCTTAAGTTCCTGTTAGTTCTTCCTGAATGTTGGGATTTGAAGGCAACGACAATAAGAGACAACTATAATCTTGATGAAACAACTCTTGACGAAATCTATGGTATGCTCAAGACTCATGAGCTTGAGATGGAACAAAGAAGCAAGAGGAAAGGAGGAAAGTCAAGGACAGTTGCTCTTAAGGCTGAAGAAGAATTCCCCAAAGCAGCTTCCTCAAGGAAAGACAAGGGTAAAGCTCTTGTCATAAAGTCTGAAACTGAGTCATCAAGTTCTGAAAGTGATGATGACTCAGATTCTGAAAGCTTGCCTGAGACTGATGCTGATGAGGAGATGATGAAGCTGTGTGCTCTTATGGTGAAAGGAATCACAAAGATTGCATACAGGAAGTTCAGGAAGGGAAAGAAGTTTTCCAGGAAAGGCATAAGTTCTGATAAGAAGAATTTCAGAAGATCTGAAGGCAGAGGAGAAAAGTCTAACAGAGGAGATTACACCAATGTTAAATGTTATAACTGTGGTGAGAAAGGCCACATATCTCCTGATTGCAAGAAGGTAAAGGGTGACAAAGGCAAGGCTCTTGTCACAAAGCAGAAAAGTTGGACAGACACCTCAGACTCTGAAAGTGAGGAAAACTATGCATTGATGGCAAATGCTGATAAAGAAAGTGCTGAGAGCAATTCTGAAGCTGCTGAAACAAAGGTACCTCAGACTACTTATGCTTTTCATACTGATGATATTAATGAGTTGAGAAGATATCTTAAAACCATGTTTGTTAGTTATAGAGATCAAACTTTAACATGTGAAAGATTAACTTCTGAAAATCTTGCATTTAAGAAAAGAAATGATTTCTTAGAAAAAGAGTTAGTCATGTTCCATCAAACTCAGAAGGATAGAGATGATGCTTTTTATGTTAGGGATGAAGTGCTAAAAATGAATGAATCTCTAAAAACTGAGTTAGAAAAGGAAAGAGAGATTATCAGGACTTGGACTAACTCTGGCAAAACAACTCAAAATTTGCTAAGTAGTGGAAACTAGAAAGAGGGCTTAGGTTATGGAGAAGATAAGAATGATAAAGGAACTGAAGAAATTAAGCCTGTTGATAAGCAAAAGCCAAAGTTAAAACCTGTTAAGTTTGTAACTGTAAAGTCTGAAAATGAGAAATCAGAAGTTACAAAGGAATTAACTTCTGACAAACTAAAACAGGAAAAGACAGCTGAAGTGAACATAGGCTTAATGACAAAGAAGCAGCTTAAGCATAAGCTGAAAGATGTTAAGAATGCAAACAAGGTAAAATCACCTAGGAAAAGTAGGAATGGAAAGGAAGGTGTGAATAAAAGCAATAAATATAAACCTGTTCCTGATGCTCCTAGGAAAACATGTCATAACTGTGGAAGTTCTAACCATCTGACTTCTTTTTGCAGGAAGAATAAGAATATTAACTCCTTACCTTCAAAATCAGGAGTTAAGAGTAGTCTATTAGATACAAACCACAAAATCCTTGTTTTTATTGTGGTAGTTTATGGCATTCCATTTATACTTGTAAGGAATATCATAGCTTGTACTATGATTATTATCAAATAAAACCTTCTTTGAAGAAAGTTTCCATTGTTCCTTCTAGTGTAAATTCTGATTCAAAGTCTGATAGTGTAAGTTCTGATAAGAAAAATGTTAACATAAACTCTGATGCTAAATCCGCTGCAAATGTTAACAAACTTAATAAGGCCAAAAGATCCAAGCAAGTCTGGGTCCTTAAAACTAATAATTAGTGGTCTTTATGATTGCAGGGCAACAGGAAAAATATTCTAGTTCTGGACAGTGGATGTTCAGGACATATGACTGGAAATAAGGCCCTGCTATCAGACTTTGTGGAGAAAGCTGGCCCAAGTGTTTCTTATGGAGATGGCAACATTGGAAAAACATTGGGATATGGCAATATCAATCTTGGAAATGTCATAATTAAAGAAGTAGCTCTGGTCTCAGGACTTAAACACAACCTACTGAATATAAGTCAAATCTGTGACAGAGGTTATCATGTTGATTTCTTTGAAGAACACTGTGAAATTGTGAGTAAATCTAAAGGCAAAGTTGTTCTGAAAGGATACAGGCATGGTAACATTTATGAAGCTAAGCTTTCAACAAGTACTGATGGTTCTGCAATCTGTCTGATGAGTAGAGCATCAATTGAAGAAAGCTGGAATTAGCATAAGAAACTCTCTCATTTAAATTTCAACAATATAAATGAACTAGTCAAGAAAAATCTTGTGAGAGGACTGCCAAAGTCAGTATTTGCTCCTGATGGTCTTTGTGATTCCTGTCAGAAAGCCAAACAAAGAAAATCTTCATTCAAGAGCAAGAATGAATCATCAATTCTTGAGCCTTATCATCTACTACATGTTGATCTATTTGGTCCAGTAAATGTCATGTCTATTGCAAAGAAGAAGTATGCGTTGGTCATAGTGGATAAGTTCACCAGATACACATGGGTGTATTTCTTGCACACAAAAAGTGAAACTGCATCTATCTTGATTGATCATGTCAAACAGCTGGATAAAATGGTCAAAGATTCTGTGAAAATTTTAAGGAGTGATAATGGCACTGAGTTCAAGAATTTGATAATGGAAGAGTTCTGCAAAAACCATGGAATAAAGCATGAATTTTCTGCTCCTGGAACTCTACAGCAAAATGGAGTTGTTGAAAGGAAGAATAGAACTCTCATTGAAGCTGCACGTACAATGCTTGAAGAAGCAAAGCTTCCAACCTATTTCTGGGCTGAAGCTGTGCAGACTGCTTGTTTTACTCAAAATGCAACACTCATTAACAAGCATGGAAAAACACCATATGAGATGGTGAAGAAAAAGAAGCCAAATCTGAAATATTTTCATGTATTTGGATGCAAGTGTTTTGTTCTCAAGACTCATCCTGAACAGCTATCAAAGTTTGATCTAAAAGCTGATGAAGGAATCTTTGTTGGATATCCACTTTCCACAAAAGCCTTCAGAGTCTATAATTTGAGAACAAAAGTGGTCATGAAATCTATCAATGTCTCTTTTGATGACAAGAAGATTACTGGTCTTGAAGATTTCATTTACCATGATCAGCTGAGATTTGAAAATGAAGACTCAAATTCTGATACTGAAAATCCTGACAGTCTAAGTCCTGATACTGTAAACTCTGATGGATTAAACTCTGATGTTATTGAAACTGTGGTGACTACGTCAAAGGAAGATGCACCTATACAGGGGGAGCATACTCAAGATCCTACCACATCTCAAGAAATATCAGAACATGCATCTGGCTCTTCAAGTTCTGATTCGTCAAGTTTTGATAAGCCAAGTTCTGATAGTGCTGAAAATCTAAATACTGAAGAATCCAACTCAGAGAGCATAGTTTCAGGGGGAGCATCAGAAAATGAAAATGAAGATAGCATGGATCATGGGGGAGCATCCAGTTCTAGAGAAAACCTTCCATCTGCAAGGAAGTGGACAAAATCACATACACCTGATTTGATAATTGGAAATCCTGATGCAGGTGTCAGAACTAGAACAGGTACTTCAAATGAATGTCTCTACAATTCTTTTCTCTCTCAGACTGAGCCAAAGAAAGTGAAAGAAGCTCTTCAAGATGCTGATTGGGTGCAAGCAATGCAGGAAGAGTTAAATGAATTTGAAAGAAACAAAGTCTGGACCCTAGTGCCAAGACCAAAGAATAGATCTGTTGTTGGTACAAAGTGGGTATTCAGAAACAAAACTGACAGTGATGGCATAATTATAAGGAATAAGGCAAGGCTGGTTGCAAAAGGATATTCTCAACATGAGGGAATTGATTATGATGAAACATTTGCACCAGTTGCTAGGTTAGAAGCCATAAGGATATTTTTGGCTTATGCTGCTCACAAAAAGTTTACTGTCTTTCAAATGGATGTGAAAAGTGCTTTTATCAATGGAGAATTGGAGGAGGAGGTATATGTTGAACAACCTCCAGGCTTTGTAGATACCAAATATCCAGATTATGTCTACAGGCTTGATAAAGCACTTTATGGACTTAAGCAAGCTCCTAGAGCATGGTATGAGACTTTAGCTCAGTTTCTTCTGGAAAGTGGATTCAACAGAGGAACAATAGACAAAACACTGTTCTATCTCAACCATGGAAAGGACTTACTTCTGGTTCAGATTTATGTTGATGATATCATTTTTGGGTCTACAAATGACAAACTTTGCAAGAAGTTTGCCAAACTAATGCAGTCAAGATATCAGATGAGTATGATGGGGGAACTTAGCTATTTTCTGGGCCTTCAAGTCAAGCAGAATGAAGAAGGCACTTTTATTTGTCAAACCAAGTACACCAGAAACTTGCTGAAGAAATTTGGAATGCAAGATTGTTCAAGTGCATCCACTCCTATGGCCACTGCAACAAAACTGGATAAGGATACCGGTAAATCAGTAGATATTACTGACTACAGAGGTATGATTGACTCTCTACTCTATCTAACTGCTAGTAGACCTGATATCATGTATGTTACCTGTCTTTGTGCAAGATTTCAAGCAGATCCAAGAGAACCTCACTTAACAGCTGTGAAAAGAATCTTTAAGTATCTTAAAGGAACAGCTGCTCTGGGATTATGGTATCCTAGAGAATCAGATTTTAAACTAATAGGTTACTCAGATGCAGATTTTGCAGGTTGCAAAATTGACAGGAAAAGCACAAGTGGAAGCTGCCAATTTCTTGGAGGCAGATTGATTTCTTGGTACAGCAAGAAATAAAAGTCAATTTCTACATCAACTGCAGAAGCAGAGTATATTGCTGCAGGAAGCTGTTGTGCACAGATTCTTTGGATGAAGAATCAGTTACTGGATTATGGGTTAACATATTTCAAAATCCCTATTTACTGTGATAATCAAAGTGCTATTGTTATGACAGGTAATCCAGTTCAACACTCTATGACAAAGCACATCAGCATCAGGTACCACTTCATAAGGGAACATGTGGATGAAGGAACAGTGGAATTGCACTTTGTTCCAACAGATCAACAACTAGCAGATATCTTCACAAAACCACTATGTGAAGCCACTTTTACAAGATTGGTAAATGAACTTGGAATGGTCTCAGGTTCTTTTTCTAAATCTGTCTAGTTTTGTTCTGATGCATCAGACTTTATGATCAGTATTTACAGAATGTAATCTTTTTGTTTATTCTGTGCTTAATTGAAATACACGTTTAAGTACTGATTGTTATCTGATATATGTTTCTAAACTCTGATAAGTGATATGTCTGTTCAAGTAACTATTCGATCCTATGAGGATAACTGTGCTAGATACTGACCTAGTAGTCTTCAATAAACAAATGATTCCATGTAAGAAGTAATTATTTCAGTGGAAATCTTATGACACTAGCAAATTCTGATAATTGAGCTTAGTTGAGTTTACTTTGTTTATCTTATTACTAAGTCACAAATTAGAATAATGCTACTCATCTGTTAAGTTCTGATACTAGTAAAACTGCTGATTGTACTAAGTGCTGATAAACCTCACTTATCAAAAGAAAAAGCAAAAAGATCGAAGAATAAAATCAGGTACTCCTTTGAGATCTAGAGTAAAAATGTGGAAGGGACGACCCAAGTGCATTGCTGGTATTAAGTAAATATGCATTAGAAAAGCAAATTTTCTTGGTGACTTTTCACACTCTATGATTACTGGAGAAATACTCTGATAATAGCATAAATTCTGATAAGCAGTCGTGACTCACTTACACTGAGAAGCCACTATAAAATAGAATTTCAAAAGATGCATAAAATTAGCACAAAACAGTTGAGGTGGACTCAAGCATGAACTCATTCATCAGTAGGTTTCAGGACAATGACAGCTCTTTAGCAAAATTTTAGTTATGCCTTATTTCTAAGATGTACTGAAGTGAATCAGACTTTACTCTTTGTCTGTTATTTAGCTTAATACACACACTAATCACTCCATCTGAATGATAAAAATTTCTGTGGTGGTCTATGTTATTTTAGATAAACAGTCATTGTGTCATTATTGCACAAATTCTGAGGACAAGCTCTGGTTGCATATTCTGATGATTAAATTCTGAAGAGTATAACTCAGAACTTGTATAAGAACTTACTACGATAGGCATTCCTTTTTCGAGTTAAGAAATTATGTTCTGATGACTGTTAAGTTCTGATATAAGTCTAAGTTCTGATATTACAGTCTAATGTTTTACTTGACTTATCTGTGAATAAAATTTGATAACAGTCTCAGTTAATATTTGAATATGTTGAAGTGGAAGATTAATAGTCACTATGGTTAGGGTTAATGGTATTTGTACTTGAACAATCCACTGTTACTTGTTTCTTGTGCGCTTTAAACCATGTTTCCTCTTTCCAATGAATGTTATTCTTTTTCAAAGTCTAGGGAGACGAGTAAAATTAATTCTACCTATCAGCATTAAATACTTTTACGTCTCCTGGCATTCTCTTGCCTATATAAGCAGCCACTTCACATCAGCCTTCCCATCAAATTCTTTCTCACACACTTACCTTCATACTTTTTCTTTCAAAAACACAATGGTCAGATTCAACATATTTTTGAACTACCAAAACTTCAATATGGAGCTACGCTGTGCCGAATGGCAGCAGGAATGGCACGTCACGGCCTTTCCTGAGGAGATATGGGACTCTGTCCCACAGGAGGTACTGACCCACCTTATGTTCTTCTATATGGATTACCATCGCCATCTGGAGCGAATGGAGGAGGAAAGACTGGCAGCTCTCCGCCAGCAAGAGCGAATCATTAGACTCGCCATTCTGTTTGTCGAGAGTAGGAAGAAGAAGAAATGATTTAATCTTGTCTTCTTCCTGTTTTTCTTCATCATCAGCTTTGTCAGGCTTCTTAGCTAGGACTAAGGCTGTTGATGTTAGGTTTCGTAGCTTAGGGAAATCTTGTATAAGTACTGATGTAATTTCAATTTTATAAATATATTCTCTTGATATATTAATGAAATTTGTGTTTGCTTCAAGAGTTTGTCTCTAAGATATTTGGTAATGCATTGCTAAATCCTGATTGATATTCTGATGACCATATAAATTCTGTTTTAATTTAAGTTCTGATTTTTTTTATCAGCACTTACTCATATCATTTATCTTGGTCATTTTTACGTGATTTACTTTCCGAATATTAATGATGCAGTGAAAAATAATTAACTCAGTGGGAACGGTTTCAATTTTGAATTAAAACTGTTTCACCTTGATTAATAAAATATCTGGGTAAGTGGAACGGTTTTTCCTTAAAAACAGGCAACTGAGTAAGTAATGATTCCTGTTTTCTCGAGCCTAGTAACTATCCGTTATTACTGCATGTCTGACAGGTGTCCAACGGTAACATTTTTGTTCAGAGTATAAGTACAACAGAGAGAGGATTTCTTTAATCCTTTATTTTCTTCGTATTTTTTCTCTTTACTTACTTTTACTCTCTTTCTTCTCACGTTGGTTTTTCATACAGACATCTTATCAAACACCTAACAGGCACTTTTGAATCTCAATTTTTCACATGGCACCTAAGGATTTAATCATTGATGGAGCTAAGTTTGTTCCAAACAACTATGCTGCAATTCTTGATCATGCTGAAGCTCCATCTGAATTGCATTTTGTGCAAGATCTTCTTGCACACAGTGATATTGGGTATGCATTAACTCAGCCTGAAGTCTTTTCGAGTCAACAAGTTCTGACGTTTTGGCGGACTGGGCACTTTGATGATGGTGGTAAACATGGCACTCCCAGTATTGTTTTTGAAGTGGGTGATTCATCTTATGCAGTCACTCCTGGTGCAATACACAAAGCTCTACATCTCCCAGAAAATTGTACTTTTTCAACTCCAGAGGAATCAGCACTTCAGGAGTTAATGGCTGATTTGGGATATGAAAAGAGTTTGGCAAAGCTTGGGAAGTTAAAAAGGGCTAATATCAGAAGAGAATGGAGTTTTTTCTTTGACTACATCACCAAAGCTTTTGGGAACAAATGTTCGAATTTTGATGCTATCCCAATTCTGAGTCAGCACATAGGCAACTACCACTCATACTACTCAACCTACCCTCAGGACTTATCTCAAATCCTATCTCTCTACTTCACAGACTGTTCAACCCTCATCCTCCAAGACAAAGAGGACAAAAACTATTCCTCAAACACCTCAAAAGAGGAGGAGGACTGTACTGAGAGATGAATCTGATACTGAGGAACAGGTTCCTTCTTCAGAACCTGTTGTAGGTGAAGCTGAGAAAGTGACTTCTCAGAAGGATTCTGGAATTGGGGGATCTAGGCTTCTCAAACGGCTTAGAAGAATGACAGTTCCTGAAACTCCCAAGGAATCTAAATCAACAAAGAGATACAAGAAACAGAGGGCAAAAAGGCCAGTTTCAGATGATGAAGAGGAAGCAGCTAAGGAAGGGGATCAGGAATCTCTGATCTCACAAGACAAGGAATTTGCTCCAGTCACTTCTTCTCCATCAACCCCATCTCAGGAAGCTGTTTCTGAAAAGGCTAACACACCTTCTGTGTCTTCTGTTGATCCAGGCACAAATGCTGATATTGATGTTCAAAACTTGGTTGTGCCTGCAGTAATTCTCTTAGAAGCTCCAATAATAAATATTCCTTCCACAACACATGTTACTGATGCTGTTCAAACTCCAGAGTTATCAACAACACCTTCTCTGCATCAAGATGCTGATTATCAGAATTTAGGTGAGCATCAGGATATGGCTGTTGATCAGAACTTAGAATAAGATCAGCAATTAGAGGATGCTGAAGCCTCCATTGCTACTCACACTGTTGTCTTATCAGAAGATACTGATTCTTTAAGTTCTGATGCTGCAAATGCTGGAGATACTGGTGATGCTGCTCCAACTGTAGATGCTGATGAAGCAGGTCCTTCAGGACTTACTCCTCAACAGACTCTTCCTAAGTCTGAACTGGTTAAGAAGTTTGTTACCGGAAAAGCACCAGTACCTTGGAGTGAAACTCGTGCAGGTCAGGAGTGGACTAAGGAATGGAACTCAGTTTCATGTGTTCCAACTGACAAGCATCTTGCTGAGCACTTGACTAAAGCTGATGAAATGTTAAATTCTGATGATTTCAAAACTCAGCTTAGAGTCACTGCATTGAGTACTAAACATTTACAAGGTCTTCATTCAACTACTCATGCAGAGCTACACAAGATTCAGGAGAACTTTATCAAACAGGAACAAGTTTGGAAAATTGATAAGAAAAAGTTCTTCCAACCTACCATTGACAGGATTGCTTATATTGAGAAGACTCAAGATCATCAACAAGCTCAGATTGATGAAATTCTGAAAAATCAAGCTTCTCAGCAATCACAACTAACTGAAATCCAATCCTCAGTGGAATTGCTTATCTCTCTTCTACTACCTGCTGATGCCAAAAAGGGGGAGAAAGTGATTAAGTCCAAATGCAAGACTGACAAGACACTGATAGGAAAGGATAATGAAAAAGATAATCAAGGAGGCTCTGGAATGGGTAGAGGTCATAGTCAAGGTAGAGGATTCACATCAAGACAAGCTAGTCACAGGACAAGTTCTTATACTGGGAAAAGAATAAGTTCTGCTGCTGGTAAAAGGATAAGTTCTGATGAACTTCTAGATCTTGATGAGGAAATGTCAAGACAGTTATTTCTTCAGGAAAATCCAGGAATGGACTTGGAAAGTTTAAAGGAAGAAGAAGCCAGACTTAAATTAGAGAAATTCACATCTAAATCTGAAGCTTCTGGTAAAAAGCCACTTCCAAAACTCAAAGGCATTGTGATCAAAGAAAGGACACATACTGAAGCAACATTGGCTAGATCACAACCACAGATAGATCCAAGATCCAAGGGTAAAGAAAAGGTTGGTGAACCTATCAAGGTTTATGTACCTCCTGAGGATGAAGAAATTACTGATGAAAAGGATGATCTTTCTCTGACTTCAAGAAAAGTTCTTAAAACAACCTCTGACATGGCTCAAGTTGTTCAGAGTCAAGAAATTGTAAGTTCTGATATTCAGAAGAAGCAAGTAACCTCTGACATAGCTCAAGTTAACTTGATATCAGAAGATAGATCAAAGACACTCCTACCAGGATTCACTAAAGCAAAACAGACTCAATCTTTGAAGACTACTGCAAGTGGTTTTGAAGCTAGAATAGTTACTGGAAAGGAAGCAAGAGATAAAACTGGATTGGGAAGTGCTGATGAAAGAAGAGTACACAACACTACCAATGATCCAACTTTCTTGAGTGAACCAGGTATTGGAGCAACTCCTGAGAGATTGAATCAACTGGAATTTGTACAGATGGTTTACCATACATACTTGAAAGAATACATCATGTTGTATTTCATGACAGATGGTAGGGTTTATCATATAAGACAAAATGCCATTCCATTGAAGTATTTTGAAGAATTAGAGCATGTACTTTTCTTACTTCAAGTGGATGACAGAATAACAGGTACTGCTGCAAACTACTTAAAAGAACAGATTCAGAGACATAAAAGGCTTTATTCTGTTAAGTCTGACATCACATATGTTCCAAAGTACAGAGATCACAATGGTGATATTGTTGATATGAAGCCTAATACTGCACATATCAGAACATATCTTGGTATTAAGGGACTTGAATTCAATCTGGAGTCTGACAAAGCCTATGTTATAAGACTAGATCAGGAGTTGAGAAAAGCAAAGATCAATGATCTCAGAGCTGCAATCTTTCAAACTGGTGAAGATACTGCAGAGCTTAAAGATGCCAAAAGGAGAATGATTGATGAACTCAGATATGCTGAGAAATGTTTGTTGAAGAACTATCTCAGAACAACTCCTGACATCAGAGAGATCAGATGATGAAGCCAAGTCGAAGATCTACAACTGCTTAAATTCTGATATTTGTACAGACTGAAGTTGTTATCAGAAGTTGAATATTGGTAAAGCTTTAAGGACTGTAAGTTGTAGTTATCTAGTCTAATTCTCATGCATTTGTACTTAATGTTTTTGACATCATCAAATATCTGTTAAACTTGTATATTATGCTAATTTACAAGTTGGGGGAGATTGTTAGATATATTTGATAATGTCATGGCTAATATAATTTATGTTTAGATCTCAGATCTTACTTAACAGGACAAATCAGTACTTAACTGTTGATCAGTACTTATACTGGAAGTCAGGACTTAAGGATATCAGTACTTATATTATCAGGAGATAATCATCAGAAGTTAGATATCAGAACTTAAGTGCTGAAGGATGATCAAAGAAAGGACAGTAGCAGATTAAAGGAAAGAAGATCGAGATAAACATAAGAAGAGATATGCATGAAGAAGGAATTCCGTGAAGAATGGAATACTTGGAAGAAAAGATATCTGATTGATATATTTTAGGAAGCAGAATTATATTCCATATCAATTAGCAATTATCTTGTAACTGTGTAGTATATAAACACAGACATAGGGTTTACACTAAAAGTGTTAATATATTCGAGAAGATTATTCATTGTAACCCTAGCAGCTCTCGTGATATTTGTTCATCACTGAGAGGTAACAGTTCCATACTGTAACAGAGTTTATTGTTTCAATAAAGTTTGTTTTCTGTTACTTAATATATTAAAGTTCGATTTGATTGTATTATACACTGTATTCACCCCCTCTACAGTGTGTGTGACCTAAGAATTTTGTTTTCTATTATAGAGATTAATATTCGTTATTTTAATTATTATCATTTTTTATGAATGATTTCAATTTTTTTCATATACAAATTTCTTAATTATATATATTGGCTTCATGTGCCAAACTTTTCTAAATTCGATAAAATATTCATGAATATTAGTACCTAAATTTTCAATGCTATAATGTTATTATGAAAGAAATATTATGATAATTTATGTGATCAATGTAATTACTTTTCATTTTTAACATAAAATAACTCGAATCAAATCATATATTTCAGTGTGTATATGAGTTTCAGTCATATATTATAATTTCAAATATGAAAATAATTTTATAATAACATGAATTATTTTATACCAAATTAAACAATTGCAAGAAGTTCAGTATTGTCCGCAAGGGTTGGCTCAGTTGGTTAAAGAGAGGAAAACTATCCTCTTGGTCACAGGTTCGAATCCCACGGGAGGAGAATTTATGATTATGCCTCATGAGCCAGAGCATGTCGCTTAAATGCGGTTTACCTTGGTTTACGTGGTTTGCAGGCTATTGCGTGAGCCCGTAGGGTTTACCCAGTGCGCACCCGAAGGGTAGCGGCTGCGGGTTACCTACGATAAAAAAAGTTCAGTATTTTATTCAAAAACTTTGAAATTCATATATAATTTAATTTATATAAAATAATATATAATTTACATTTTTTTAATTAGGGTACTATCTAAAATTGTTAAAGTCAATTCATTTTTCAAATTACTTAATTGCGAGATTCTTTTTACCGTAAAAAAATTAACATCTTTCTTTTGATTCTGTATGAAATATAAATTAGAATATCAATTTTGCTTTTTGGGAATTCACCTGCATTAAAATATTATATACATATAATTTAAATTTTGATATTATAATGTATTTTGTTTTAACAAAGTGGAATATAGAAAAAAAATTGGTTGAGTACAACGTTGTAAGTTGTAATTTAACCCAACCGTGCCATAAGATGGATAAAATACTGAGTATTTTTCGTAAATCGGGTCAAATTCTCGACAAATCACAATAAATTAAAATTGCAATTTTTACATATATTATTTATTGACTTGGTCTTGGTCTTACAAAGCTGTCGAACACATTAATCCATATGGATGTAGGTTGTTATAAATACATTATTTTATTGATATAACGTTCTCATCGATCCAATAAACAAACTTTCTAAATCAATTTGGTCAAATAACTAAAACTTAGCATTCTATTTTTTCTTAAAATTATATTACATATACTTTCTAACAATATATTTTTTATTGAATAAACACGCATTATAAACTTTATTTATTTATTTTTTATATTAGTGTGAACATAATTATTTGACATTGTTAATTTATTCTTAAATATAATATCGAAAATTTTAATAAGATGATTACTTAAAAACATATTATATTATTTATTGAATACATGTTATGTTTTAATTTATTATAATTTTCATATAATAACTTTCTTTATATGTTAAATATTGATCAACATTATAACCTTATTTTCAACTTAGTTATTTATAAATACATTGATAACTAAATCAATATATATATATGAAAGAAAAAATATGATAAAAAATGTTATTTCATGAATTACAATAAATAATTGAAATTTTACTTTTTAGCGACACACATATATTAAGTATTTGATTAAAAACATAAAATACTATATCACAGTGGTACGATAGTGTGAGATGTAATATGTAAAGTATGGTTCGATTCCCACAAACAACAGTTTTGAATTATAGTAGATATATAGTCAAATTCATCATTTTCATTTTACTGAAAATAAAAAGTCTCACTATTTTTATCCTCTCTAAAAAATTGAAGGAAAAAATATTATTAGTACATACGTAATAAGATATAATAATTATAAATAAAAAACAATCACATAAAACTAATTTATATTTAACTCAATCATTTTTAAATTAACTTTTTTTATTGAATATGAAATCATAAATACATGTATAATTTAAAATAAAGTTATCACCGAAAAATTTAATTATTAAAAAATGATAAATTATAAGCATTGTCAAAAGTAAAATCAGTGCCATTTTATTTTACTAACTTTAATGAAGTTATCAAGATTAGTAGTCCAAGATATTTATCAAAGAGTAAAAAGTCTTATTATATACTTATTATTTGTTTTCAAAATGTTTGTGACTTATTCAAATATTTAAAATTTAATATAACATTTTTAAACTTTGCTCAAGATAATAATTTATAATTACTTAAAATTTACAATATTTTAGCCTTTCTTCCAATTGCACATATTTTTATTTGAAAAATAAAAATTTTACCTATTTTCATTTTTTCTAAGAAAATATAAATATATATACACGTATACTTAAAAAAAATGTCTTAGAAATTTTGGGGCCTGTGCGCTATGCGGTCGAACACTCACGATTGAGGGCAAGTTAAAAAATCAAATTTGGGTATTACCTTATAGTATTTTTGCGCAGTGATCCAAATTTAAATTTTCATTATTCTATGATTCAAATCTTTTAACATAAAATAATGACTTATTTTTTATATAATTTAGTATTCGACTGTAAATTAATTTATGACTTTTTAATTACTTAATTAATTAGAGTATGAATTAATAGTTCATAAAAATTATTTATGATCATAATACTCATGTTACACTTCCAGATACATTAATTGAATATTTGTGTAAATAATATACTAATTCGGAAAATTAATATATATATATATCAACATTTTTTTATATGTTTATTAATTAAAAGAATGTGTTTTCGTTAATTAAGTTTTCAAATTTTATTATTTTTTTACATATATTAAAAATTATAATTTTTATTTAATTAATTTACTAAATTTAACATAAATAGCTAACAATAATTACGCATAAATTAAGATTAAATAATTTAATATAACATTTATGTAATATAATATGTAAAAGGTAATTTGGATAAATCTGGATTGATAATCTAAATTTGAATTTTAGTATCAAAACTGCTGGAGATCGCCTTAAGGGGGTCGAGATAGGACACGACCCCCGAATCTGACACGAATCTAACCCGAATTTTACGGGTACGGTTGTTATTATACGGGTCAGGTCGAAAATGGGTCAAACACGAAATTGATATGTATAAAAAAGTCGGGTTAATAGTTAACCCGTTTAACCCTAATTGCATAACCCGTAAAATTAGCTTTTTTTATAATATATTAAAAATTGTATCGCTTAATCATAAACATATAATTATTCAATTGTTTTGGATTATTTATTTAGATTTTGCATGATTTCTTGTATACAAGATTTCAATTTATTAGTAGCGACTTTTGAATTTTGTAACACAAATATGTTATTTTAAAATTTAAATATATTTTTGTACATAATACTATATAAACTAAAGAAAGAAAGTATAACAATTAAATAATTATGTTACTCAATTAAATGTACTAAATAATTTAAATGTTTATATACTTAGTTGAGAAGATATTTATCGGGTAAGCAGGTTTTAGGATCGGATTGGGTAACCCGTTTAATAAGCAAGTAGGGTTAGTGACACAATTTTTACTGTCAGAATTTGAATTTTTACTTAATATATGACCCGACACGAATAAGACCAAACCTAAGATTAATAACCCTACTAATTGTACGGATGATTTACAAAATATATTTATACTCCCTACATCCCAAATAAATGTCTTATTTGATTCAACTTTCATTAAATATTAAAAGTCATATTTTTGCAATTTTAAGGAACTAAAACATACATTATAAAATAGTTACACTAATATTTTCAATGATATATGTCTCGTAATTTTTTAAAATTGTATCATACGTATTTTTGATTAAATTTGAGTCAAATTGATCATCGAAAAATCAAACAAGATGGTTAATTTGAACGAAAGGAGTTTTCTTTTTGTGTTTTAAAAATATCTTAACGTTGTGCAAGACATGCATGTACATAACAAGACTAAGTCACTCTGACAACCCTAGGAATCAGTTGTATGATAATCTTATTGTATTTTGTAATTGTATTTCTTAAGTCTGTAAAAATGATAAAGAGATTAGACTGGAGAATTTTTGTATGAACAACCATCAAGCTAAGGAATAAACTCTGGAAGAAGATCAATCCTGATCATGCCTCAGAGAGAATTATAGAAGCTTGGATTTGAATAATGTTATTTTTGGAAAAATGTTCTAAATCAGATATCGACAAGTCACAAATCAAAGAGTATAAAGATGTATGTCGAGAAGTCAAAAATGACTTGCGGAGAAGTCCAAAGAGATATCGACAAGTCAATCTGCTTGTACAGAAGTCAAGATATCGACAAGTCAAAAAGTCAATATAGAGATCTGGAGATATCGACAAGTCAAAATCTACTTGTAGAAAACTGGAGATATCGACAAGTCAAAAACCTATGTAGAGAACTGATAGAGTATATTTTTATATATACTATATATGATTTTGTCCTCATATTTATTATGTTTTGCATTGATTTAGATATTTATTTAATAGATTTTAATGTTTTATTATAGGAAATAAAGAATCCTTGACTTGGAAGGATTTGGAGCAAAAAGTCCTATTTTGGAGTGAAAATAGAAGAAAAATCGTAATATTGGACTACACGGGCTGCAAATACTATTTGTGCCGTATCTAGAGATTCAGAAGTCCGTTTCTGATGATCTTACAGTCCACGCGAAGCCCACAGAATTCACTTTATTTCAGATATAGTCCAGTAAGGAGAATGCAGCTGGAGCAGCCCATAAACTGCAGTAAATAGACAACTACGAATTTTTATTACAGAATCCTATTCAGTTTAGAACTTGTTTGAAAATGGAAAGTTTGAGGCATATTTTATATATATTCTTGATATGATTTCCGGAAACTAACACTTGGAAGTTGTTCCTTGACATGAGGACTTAAACTTTCATATTTGGATCTAAGATATTTTCTTAGTGGAATCCATGAATATATTGAGACAAAGTTGCTTGTTTGAAATGGGTTATGGGGATTTTGTCCCACATTGGTATTGTAAAAGAAAGATATTGAGTTTATATAGCATCTTGTGTTAGTGTTGTTTACAACTACTAGCATAAGTGGAATGCTTGTGTGGCCTAGTGCTACTGGGAACTCTTATATTTTTCTTTTCTATTACAAGTTTAATTATTTATATTGATTATTTAATTATTAATATAAAATATATTGAGTAAGGATTATTTTAATCATACTATGAATATATTTTGTAATATTAATATTAATTAATCAGAATATAATATAAATAATAAGGAAAACCCATTTTGTTTACTTTTTCTGTTTTGTTACTTGGTGTACCACATCGAGTAAAATAGAAGAAGAGCAACTTGAGATGCCTATATATTGAGAGGTATACTTGAGATTAATATGACACAAGTCTCGGTGCCTACCTCGCAAACATATATGAGTTGCATAGGTTTTTTGGACAAACTGAGGTGCGAGTCGCCATTGATTATTGTTGGTTCTGTGGCCAGATTGATCTGTTGCTGTTTTATCCTGGAAGCGATATTGGTGCATTCCATCACAGCTTAAGTGGGGGGCAATAATCTCTTCAAGAACAGTCAAGTCCTCTTGAAGGGTTTGGCGACTCAGTTTTTGTGTTCTTCTTCTTATCAGAATTTGGAAAGTGATAAGAGATAAGTTTTCTTTACTTTCTTTGTCAATTGCAGTCTTTATAGTTTGTTATTACCTTCGTGTTTTGTTTCGTTAGTTGGTTATTTGGTTATTTGCCTTGTTCTTGTTATTATATATATATAACTGCCCATTGTTCCTGTATAGTTAGAATTATACCCAACAATCTTGAAGAGATTATAATTATATATAGTTAATTAGCAAGATGGTTAACGAAACTGCTGATGTTCCTAAAATTGTTGAGACTGGTTCTGGTTCTGGTGGTACTACTACCATTGACTAGACCACGTATCGTTTTCCTCATCCAATTGATTTATCGGGTATGCCTAATAAATTTAGTGGTTGAGCTTCTTTTTCTCGTTGGCAGAAAAAGACGAAGCTCTAGTTAACGGTTAAGGGTCTATTGTTAGTGGTACAATATGATCCTCCTGGGTTGGATCAAGAGAAAGCTGAATCTGTTAAGGTTTATGCTTTATGGGCGGAGAAGGATGGGGTGGCTAGGGCAACCATTTTGGCATCCTTGGAGAATACCTTGTTCGATATTTATTCATCAGATGCCTATACTGCTAAAGTCTTATGGGATAAGCTGGACCAAACCCATAATACCGATTCTCAAGGATTTGAGAAGTATTCTGGCTAGGTTTCTTGATTTTAAGCTGGTGGATGGAAAATCCATGACTGAACAGGTTCATGAGTTTGAGATGTTAGTTCATGGTTTGGGTGAGTCCGGTATGGTCTTGCTTGAGAAGTTTCGAGTGATGTCTGTGATTGAAAAGCTCCCTAAGTCTTGGGAAGACTTTGCTCTCTCCCTGAAAAGACAGAAATGAGAGATCAATTGGACTAACTTGATGTTGAACATCTCAGTACAGGAGCACCACAAGTCCAAATAGGGAAATGTGTTGCCTGTGGAACATGGGAGCTCGAAGGTGAATGTAGTGACTGTAGGACAGAAAAGAAAGGTAGTCACTAAGAAGGCTAACACTAAATCTGACAAGAACAAGGCTAAGAAACCAAAGGCAAACAAACCATGTTGGTCTTGTGGACAGATTGGTCATTGGAGCAAGGACTGTCCAAGTAAGAAAGCTAAGAAAGCTGGAGTGGTAGCTCAAGCAAATACTGTGCTTGGAATTGGAACCACGAATGTGCCAATAGCTAAAATGGTCATTGGTGAGGTTGTTGCCTCTGGAACCGATGACGGGTATGTTACTTACCACCCTGTACTACTTTCCACTTATCTGTCACATGAGTGGTTGATTCATACTGGAGCTAATGTACATATTTGTGCTGATATTAGCTTGTTTGTATCTTATCAACAGTCATGGAGTGACAGTGACGATGGGGAATGCTAGTGCTGCACAATTGCTTGGAATAGGAAATGTGGACCTGAAGTTTGCTTCTGGGTGGATTCTATCTCTCACTAGAGTGCATCATGTTCCCTCTATTCGTAGAAATATTATAAGTGAAAGTTGTTTAGTTAAGAACGGCTTTAAACTTTCTTTAAAATGTAATAAAATAGTTATTACTCATACTGGTACATTCTTTGGCAAGGGTTACTTTTCTAATGGTTTGTTTTAATAAATGTTGAACCCGTTTTGGGTGGTTTTATTAATGATAGTGTTGCACCTTCTGTTAATTGTGTAGAATCATCAGATTTGTGGCACTTACGACTTGGTCATTTAAATTTTGGTGCTCTAAAGAATATTATGAATTTAGAGTTGATTCCAAAGTACGCCATTGATAAGAAATCTAAGTGTCAAGTGTGTGTAACTGCTAAACAAACAAGGAAACCTTTTCATAATGTTGTTAGGGATTCATACTTGTTAGATTTAGTGCACTCAGACATATGTGAATTTGGTGGTGTGTTGACTAAGGATCACTGTGATGGATTTTTAATCGCAGCGGGGCATGGCAAAACACTTTCGCACATATAAAATCCAAATAAAAGCATACAGATCATGAATAAAAATTCGAGGGATCGAATCTAACCTTTAAAATTAATTCGGAGAAAACGATCAGAGATCCTTAGCAGTTGCTCCTCAAGTGTGAAGCACTCCACCGGTATCCACCAAGAAAACGATGTTAAGGAGGCGGAAGGAGGTGGAGAGAATTGGGTTTTCCAAACTTTTTGGGTTTTGGGGTTCTTGGGTTAGAATAAAAATAGGGTCTATAATAGTGTATTTATAGGCAAAATTTTCAGCTGAAATTTTCCCATAAATATTATTATTATTATCCCATTTATTATTCTCATTAATAATTAAAACACCTTTTAATTATTAATCTTTTTTCTAAACACTTTAGAAATAATTCTTTCTCTTGATTTAATTTCCAAAAATTAAATCCTTAATTAATAATATTAAGAACTTTTCTTAATTAATTTATAATCAATTAAATCTCATTTAATCAATTATTAAATTTGCCAATTAATTATTTATTTCGCAAATAAATAATTATTAGCCATTATTAATTAATTCCTCCACCATTAAATCATTCTCTTTTTATGGTGTGACCCTGTAGGTTCAATATTAAGCCGGTAGTAGAAATAAATAATAATAAAACTATTTTATCATTATTTATATAAATTCTCTAATTTATTAAATATGATTAATTAATTAATCACATTTATTCTACATCATGAGGGATACTTCTCAGCATATCGTGACTATCCGGATAATATGAATTAACTGCTTAGAATACCAAGAACCTATTCAGTGAATAGTTACCGTACAATAAACTCCTTCTACCCTACAATGTCCCGATTAAATACAAGGCATGGATCTCGTGTCAAGCCTATCTAATTCAATCACTTGCTTACCATTTACTATGCGTAGTTCTATGCAAATTAGAAATTCCTTTCTAATTTCATTTACTCTGGCCAGAGATTCCTGAACTAGCATAAGTGGATCAGCCTTGAACATTCGCTTCCTTCACTGGAAGGGGTAGATCCTTTATTGATCATACACTATCTTCGTGTACAAATTCCTATACCCAGAAGAGCCCTAAAAATTGTCCCTGGAGACTAAGAACTAAACCAAAGCATAGTTCAGTGTATACAAGATTACTATGATGACCTCAAGTCTAAAGATACTTGTACAACTATCACTATGTGAACAACTGCTGATACATGAGTGAACTCCATCAGTTGTTCAGCTGTGTGAGTCATGTTCAGTGAACTTATTCTATAATAAGCACCTACATACTAGCTATAGTGTCACCACACAAATGTCTATGAGAACAGACATCCTTCATAATGAAGCAAGCATAGTATGTACCGATCTTTGCGGATTATTAATTACCAATTAGTAATCCTATGATCAGGAACTATTTAAGTTTAGAGTTATCATCTTTTAGGTCTCACTATTATGATCTCATCATAATCCATAAAAAGCTTTACTCTAAACTATGGTATATCTTATTTAAACACTTAAATAGATAGAGCCCGTAATAAAAACAAAACAAGTCTTTTATTAATATTAATGAAATCAAAACAGATTACACAGGAAGTTATTCCTAAATCCTAATACATGATTGGACTTAGGACATATTCCTTTCAATCTCCCACTTGTACTAAAGCCAATCACTCTGGTATCTAATACCCATCTTGTCTTTATGACGATCAAAGTGACTTTCATAAAGTAGCTTTGTGAGTGGGTCTGCTATGTTGTTATGTGTGTCAACTCTAATTCAATATAATATAAGAAATGTTACCGCGCTCCCACTAACCCTTTTGTAAACGCATGGTTCATCTACGTTTTTGATAAAATCAAACTCTTTGATTGTCTCATCAAAATGAATTTTCCATCTTTCGAGAAGCTTGCTTTAAATCACATATGGTTCGCAGTAGCTTATACACTAGGCTTTTATTTCCCTTGGAAAGAAAACCATCTGGCTATATGCCAGATCTCATAGTCGTAGTAAGCAGCAATCGCAAGCAAAATCCGAACTGATTTTAACAGGGCTACAGGTAAAAGGTTTCATCAAAGTCAATCCATTGCCTTTGTTTGAATCCTTTTGCCACAAGCCTGGCCTTATAGGTCTCCACCTGGCCATCTGCTATAATCTATCTTTTGTATACCGTATACATAGATTCCATTCTGGATTTCATGGCACTATGCCATTTCTCTGAGTCAACACTACTCTTAGCCTCATTATAGGTCACAGGGTCGTCATCATCAATGATTGACAACTCATTATCATTCTCAATGACAAGGCCATATTACCTCTCAGGTTGGCGAGACACTCTCCATGATCTATGAATGGGCTGTTCCACAAAAGGTTGTTCAGTCAGAACAGGTGTTTCCACTTGAACCGTAGTAGTTTGTGCTTCTTGAACTTCATCAAGTTCAATTTTGCTCCCACTGTTTCCTTCAAGGATAAACTCCTTTTCCAAGAAGGTAGCATGTCTGGAGACAAACACCCGATGATCGGTGTAAAAGTAATACCCTGAAGTCTCTTTAGGATATCCCACAAAACTACATTTTACGGATCGATATTCCAGTTTATCTGGGTCAACTTTCTTGACATAAGCTGGACATCCCCAAATCTTAACGTGTTTAAGACTCGGTTTCCTTTCTTTCCATATCTCATACGAAGTTTGAGGAACAGATTTTGGAAGGCACCTTATTCAGTAAATATGCTGAGGTTTCCAATGCATAACCCCATAGGAATACTGGAAGATTTGCATAGCTCATCATGGACCGAACTATGTCTAACAAAGTTCGATTTCTCCTTTCAGATACCAATCTGGAGGAGTCCACTGGGAGACTATACCATTTACTTTGAGATAATCTAGAAACACTCCATTAAAGTATTAACCACCTCGATCTAATCGAAGAATTATAATACTATGCTTGGTTTGTTTCTCCACTTCATACTTATATTCTTTGAACTTTTCAAAGGCCTCAGACTTGTGTTTCATCAAACACATATCCGAATCCAGATCTATCATCTATGAAAGTAATGAAGTATGAAAAACCACCCATGGCTTGCTTAGATATTGGTCCACATACATCTGTATGTACCATTCCTAGCAAATTTGCAGTCCTCTCTCCATGTCTACTAAATGGAGACTGCAGTGCCACAATGAAGTGAGATTTTCATCATCCCATTTCTTTTATTAGTTTGTTCAATCTGAAGTAAATTATGTCAAATTTATACAGACCATTATTTAAAGTACCACGTCCATAAAGAATATTATCTCTAAGAATAGAACATTCATTATTCTCAATAATAAATGAAAATCCAGCCAAGTCTAACATGGGAATAATATTCCTCACAATCGAGGGAACAAAATAACAATTATTTAAAACAATAGTCTTGCCCGTAGGCATATGTAAATGAAATGATTCTACATCTTCAGCAGCAACTCTTGCTCCATTTCCCATCAGTAGAATCACCTCCTCTTCCTCAAGAGTCCTACTTCTCCTTGGTCCCTGCAACAAATTGCAGATTTGAGAACCACAGGCGGTATCTAATACCCAAGTAGAAATTTAATTTAATGACATATTCACTTCTATCATGAACATACCTGAAGCAGAAGCGGTAGTCTCACTGCCCTTCTTCTTATTCAATTCTGCAAGGTAAACCTTGCAGTTCCTCTTCCAGTGCCCCACCTTGTTACAGTAAAAGCAAACAACTTTGCTCTTGGGGTCTTCAGCTTTTGGTGGAACCGGCGTTTTCTCACCTACTTTCTTCTTCTTGGAAGAGTTCCTCTTCCTTTTCTTAGGATTGGAACCTTCACCAATTAGAAGAACAGAACTCTTCTTAGGGGGAAAATTTGATTTCGCAGTCTTCAACATGTTGTGGAGTTCAGGAAGGCCGACATCCAACTTATTCATGTGAAAGTTTACAACAAACTGTGAGAACAAACTCGGAAGCGATTGCAAGACCAAGTCTTGGCTCAGCTCCCCATCCATGGCAAATCAAGTTGTCCAAGACGTTCAATCAAATTGATCATCTTAAGTACATGGTCATTCACAGATGATCCCTCAGACATCCTACAACCAAACAACTCCTTCGATATCTCATATCGAGCTGTCCTTCCCGCCACATCATACAACTCTTGTAGATGCATTAGGATAGTGTGAGCGTCCATATGCTCATGTTGCTTCTGTAGCTCAATGTTCATTGAAGCTAGCATGATGTATTGAGCAACATTTGCATCATCTATCCACTTACGATACACAACATGTTCATCATTATGTGCATCACTAGCAGGTTCAGTAGGCTTCGGTGAGTCAATCACGTATTTCAGCTTCTCAATCCTGAGAACAATTCTCAAGTTTCGAAGCCAGTTAGCATAATTAGGACCAGTCAATTTGTGAGCATCCAGTATGCTCCTTAGTGATAGTGCAGAAGACATAATGTATATTGTAAATCTGTAAATGATAAACACATAAAAACACTTAGAAAATATTCGATTTCATTTTAAAACACTATATGAATCGGGTCTTTATTCATAAGTGGCTCCCACTAGTTTACCTAATTTATTCAACCCCCTACGTGAAAAATTAAGCATTCATAATGCTAGTGGGAATAGGGATCCTACATTCCATTACACAACCCCGGCTGTAGCACGAACCGCCATGTAATGTTCAATAGGCAGACAACTCTTGTCAATTACATCTTATGTTATTCCCTAATCAAACTTTAGCCTCTTGAATATATGAGTCTCGGCTGTGGCACGACAAACTCAATATTCTAAGTCAAGTCAAACCCAACATTCCGTACAGTTGAATCAGTCCCCAAAGGCCCACGGCTGTAGCACGTACCAACCTTTAGATTCTTATTCAATGTACACATCTCTATGTAATAGACAAGTATTTCTTATTTCGAAATCAAAGCCCTCGGCTGTAGCACGAACCGACAATGATTCAAAAATAAGAACTACTTTCTATCATGTTGGAAGGCTATGACCGACACAAGCCCGTTGTATCATTGGCCAATTACTACTTGATATTATTTAATTTTAGAGGGATTATATTAAGTTACAATCATAATCATATTATAAAGAAATTCTTCCTTTCAAATTAAATATTTCAAATCAATAATCAATAATCAGATGATTCCCAGATCGGGTGGAGCATTGTCAAGAGGCGTCACTTAATAACCCTTTCTTACATATAGAAATCTGTTGTTGACAGAATCATCCTTTCTCTCATATCGAAAATTCATATTCAATTACGTGTTTCATAAACACAAGAATCTCATGACTGTATTCATAATATTGTTATTAAGGTTATGAAACAATTTCACTATACTAGGTTGTCTAACAAACGCCTTATATTCATTTAAGTTCACCTAAATCTATCATCGCATGATAAACTAAGCATATATCACATATATCAATATGAATAAACATCAAGGTAGGCATGTTATATCATCTAGCACATTAGTCTAAGCATTATACATCTCTATGTATCACATGAAGCATTTAAAAGCAATTAAAAATAGTTAAAAACAGCTTTAAAACACTTTCAGAAATATAAACATTTCAAAACTTTTATATAAACTAAAATTGATCACTCCATTAGATCCGTCTCGGAAAAACAAATCCAACGGTATATTGCACGCCTAAAACGGAGTTACGAAACTCCCAGAAAATCAATTTTAATGTAAACAGTCGGGCTGTAACGCATTACAGGAACGCGTTACAAGCCCTGTAACGCATTCCGGTGATGCGTTACAACCATTTTAACCAATTAAAAGGTGTAACGCATTCCGTGAATGCGCCACAGGGGTGTAACGCATTCCCGGAATGCGCGACACCCTTATTTTTTTTTTCAGCAACCGCCGCCTGCTTTCTTCTCGAACGCCGTGCATGTCAGACTACTCTGTCTTCTCTTGTTTCAACGTGCATCACAGACAGTAGTAACAGAACAGCAGCAGGTATACAAAAATATATACATACATACAATTTATATATATATATATGATTTATTTAATTACGAATTTAATTGTAAGAACTTCAAAAATTCATAATAAAAAATCTATACATCCTAAAATTAAGAAAAAAATACCCAGATGATCTACAACACTTGTAGAACCCAGATCAACATTCAAAATTATTCTGAGAAATGATTTCTTATCAGACAAAATTAATCCATGATATAACTTGTAAAAATCATAATTAATTCATACAAGCACATAAAATTCTGAAATTTTTACCACAGATCTATATGCATACAACCTATGCTCTGATACCATTGATGGATTTTTAATTGCAGTGGGGCATGGCAAAACACTTTCGCACATATAAAATCCAAATAAAAGCATACAGATCATGAATAAAAATTCGAGGGATCGAATCTAACCTTTAAAATTAATTCGGAGACAACGATCAGAGATCCTTAGCAGTTGCTCCTCAAGTGTGAAGCACTCCACCGGTATCCACCAAGAAAACGATGTTAAGGAGGAGGAAGGAGGTGGAGAGAATTGGGTTTTCCAAACTTTTTGGGTTTTAGGGTTCTTGGGTTAGAATAAAAATAGGGTCTATAATAGTGTATTTATAGGCAAAATTTTCAGCTGAAATTTTCCCATAAATATTATTATTATTATCCCATTTATTATTCTCATTAATAATTAAAATAACTTTTAATTATTAATCCTTTTTCTAAACACTTTAGAAATAATTCTCTCTCTTGATTTAATTTCCAAAAATTAAATCCTTAATTAATAATATTAAGAACTTTTCTTAATTAATTTATAATCAATTAAATCTCATTTAATCAATTATTAAATTTGCCAATTAATTATTTATTTCACAAATAAATAATTATTAGCCATTATTAATTAATTCCTCCACCATTAAATCATTCTCTTTTTATGGTGTGACCCTGTAGGTTCAATATTAAGCCGGTAGTAGAAATAAATAATAATAAAACTATTTTATCATTATTTATATAAATTCTCTAATTTATTAAATATGATTAATTAATTAATCACATTTATTCTACATCGTGAGGGATACTTCTCAGCATATCGCGACTATCCGGATAATATGAATTAACTGCTTAGAATACCAAGAACCTATTCAGTGAATAGTTACCGTACAATAAACTCCTTCTACCCTACAATGTCCCAATTAAATACAACGCATGGATCTCGTGTCAAGCCTATCTAATTCAATCACTTGCTTACCATTTACTATGCGTAGTTCTATGCAAATTAGAAACTCCTTTCTAATTTCATTTACTCTGGCCAGAGATTCCTGAACTAGCATAAGTGGATCAGCCTTGAAAATTCGCTTCCTTCACTGGAAGGGGTAGATCCTTTATTGATCATACACTATCTTCGTGTACAAATTCCTATACCCAGAAGAGCCCTAAAAATTGTCTCTGGAGACTAAGAACTAAACCAAAGCATAGTTCAGTGTACACAAGATTACTATGATGATCTCAAGTCTAAGGATACTTGTACAACTATCACTATATGAACAACTGCTGACACGTGAGTGAACTCCATCAGTTGTTCAGCTGTGCGAGTCATGTTCAGTGAACTTATTCTATAATAAGCACCTACATACTAGCTATAGTGTCACCACACAAATGTCTATGAGAACAGACATCCTTCATAATGAAGCAAGCATAGTATGTACCGATCTTTGCGGATTATTAATTACCAGTTAGTAATCCTATGATCAGGAACTATTTAAGTTTAGAGTTATCATCTTTTAGGTCTCACTATTATGATCTCATCATAATCCATAAAAAGCTTTACTCTAAACTATGGTATATCTTATTTAAACACTTAAATAGATAGAGCCCGTAATAAAAACAAAACAAGTCTTTTATTAATATTAATAAAATCAAAACAGATTACACAGGAAGTTATTCCTAAATCCTAATACATGATTGGACTTAGGACATATTCCTTTCACACTGTAGATATTTCATTACCTTTATAGATGATTGTAGTAGATATTGTTATGTTTATTTGCTTAAAGATAAGGATGAAGCACTAGATAAATTCATTATGTATAAAAATAAAGCTGAAACACAAACTGGCAAAGTACTTAAATGTTTGAGGTCTGATAGAGGTGGTGAGTATACGAGTACCTTATTTAATGAATTTTGCGCAAGCAATGGTATAGTTCATGAGGTTACTCCACCATACACACCTGAGTCTAATGGGGTGGCAGAACGAAAGAACAGAACTTTTAAATACATGATTAACAGTATGCTAATTATTTCTGGGTTGCCTAAGTACATGTGGGGAGAGGCTCTGAATACGGCTTGCCATATTCTGAATAGAGTCCCTCTGAAACATATGGACAAGACACCATATGAATTATGAAGAAAGCGTAGGACAAGTTTGAGTTATCTTCGTGTGGGGGTGCCTTACTAAGGTGCTTGTCCCTGAACACAAGAGAAAGAAACTGGGTCCGAAAACTGTTGATTGTATTTTTCTGGGCTATCTTTAAACCACAACTGCTATGAGATTTTTAGTACTAAAATCTAACATAGATGGTATTGTGGCGAATACGATAGTTGAGTTTCGTGATGCAACTTTCTTTGAGGAAGTATTCCTTATAAAGACTGGTATACCTTTGGGTAGTTCTGAGGATGATCCCACTCACACATCGACTTCTATTCTTGATCATGTGGAAAAGATGACAAATATGGGGGTGGATCCTGGTAATAGCTCTACTCCTAATGAAGTAGAGGAACCTAGAAGGAGTAAGCGTGCAAAGGTAGTCAAGGACTTTGGAAGTGACTTTATCACTTACAATGTCAAGGATGAGCCTTTAACTTTCCGTCAAGCCAAGGATTCTTCGTAGTTAAGGCATTGGAAAGGCGCTGTAAAGAGTGAAATTGACTCAATTGTTTCAAACGGAACATGGGAGTTAGTTGATCTCCCTTTAGGGTGTTCTACTATTGGATGTAAATGGATCTTCAAGAGGAAGCTAAACCCTGATGGCTCAATAAATAAGTACAAGGCTAGGCTAGTTGCTAAGGGCTTTAGGCAAAGGGAAGGCATTGATTATTTTGATACATATTCTCTAGTTGCCCGAATGACAACAATCAGAATGCTTATTGCATTGGCTTCTGTACATGGTGTTATCATCCATCAAATGGATGTAAAGACAGCTTTTCTTCATGGTGACCTTGAAGAAGAGATTTATATGGATCAGCCTGAGGGATTTGTTGCTTCTGGTAATGAGAGGAAAGTATGTAGACTAGTCAAGTCCATCTATGGCCTTAAACAAGCACCTATAGACTGGCATAAAAAGTTTGATGAAACTGTTTTAGACTTCGAATTTTTTAGTTAATGAAAGTGACAAGTGTGTCTACTATAAGGTTAGAGGTAATGATTGTGTGATCGTGTGCTTGTATGTAGATGATATCTTGTTGTTTGGAACCAGTATTGAGATTATTAACGAGACACAAAGTTTCTTGAAGATGCACTTTGAGATAAAGGATATGGGTGAAGCTAGTGTGATTCTTGGGATCAAGTTGACTCAGTCAACTGATGGAATGACTTTGTCACAGTCTCATTATATAGAGAAATCTATACTTGAGAAGTATGGTTATTCAAACTGTAGAATCGCTAGTACACCATATGATTCAAAAGTTGCCTTAGTCAAGAATAGTTCAGGAGTTCCTGTGTCTCAGTTAAGGTATTCTTAGATTATTGGGAGTTTGCAATATCTTGCTAATGTGTCTAGGCCAGATATTTCTTATTCTGTGTCTAAGTTGGCTAGATATACAAGCTGTCCAAACAAGACTCATTGGGAGGCACTGGATAGAGTTCTTAGATATTTGAAGGGAACTATTTCCCTTGGCTTGCATTACCGGAGATTTCCGGGGGTACTCGAGAGGTACAGTGATGCAAGTTGGATAGCTAAGAAATCTGGTTCCAATGGAGTGACTGGATATGTGTTTACCCTTGCGGGTGGAGCAGTGTCCTGAAAGTCTTCTAGACAGACTTTGATTACTCGGTCTACTTTTGAGGCTGAGTTGTGTGCACTTGATACCACGGGGACGGAGGCTGGATGGTTACATGGACTCATGAGTATGTTACCTGTAGTAAGCAAGCCGCTTCCTGCCATTTCTGTTCATTGTGATAGCCGTACAACTATCGACAAAGTCAGAAGTGTGAAGTATAATGCTAAAACAAAGAGACACATCCAAGTTAGACTAAAGTCTATAAGGGGTCTTGTGTCTGATAGGATTATTGCTATAGAGTTCATAGGAACTCAGGATAATATAGCTGATCCGCTGACTAAAGAGATTGATCATGCTATAGTCCTTAAGTCGAGGTTGGGGATGGGACTGGTAACCCATCATAATTCATCAACAGCGGGAACCCAATACACCTGAGAGGAGATCCCTCAAAGTGTATTCAATATGGCAATAACAAGTTGTAAGGATGAATTGGTAGTACCTCTACCATATACATTAAGATACTTATGAATCTGAGTCTATTCCCTATAAAACTTAAGAGGTACTTGAACTGCTAGTTAGCAAGAGTTATTTGAACTCTGAATGGGGTCAAGTCGTTTGACGAGATGATCGCAGTACATCTCTGGAGATGCCCAGCTAAGCGAATGTAATTGTGTGGTCGCAATTAGAGGAAAGGGTTATTCCTCGAAATATTCGACGAACAGGATCGAGACATGACCATTAACGTCTCAAAGCCGTAGATTGGCACCATAGCCTTTGACTTGTCATCGTCTATGGAGTGTGGTTACACCCAACGGATAAAGATTCAAGGTGAAACATTCCATCTGTATCCGGTAGCCATCGAAGTAGAGGACTTAGGAGGGTTCAAACCCGGGAAGGTACCGACTCTGAAAAGCAAGTCATGATAAAATCTGGTATGCAATTTAATTATGGATTTGTAGGGGATTGTTAGAAAATGGAAAGTTTGAGGCATATTTTATATATGTTCTTGATATGATTTCCGGAAACTAACACTTGGAGGTTGTTCCTTGACATGAGGACTTAAACTTTCATATTTGGATCTAAGATATTTTCTTAGTGGAATCTATGAATATATTGAGACAAAGTTGCTTGTTTAAAATGGGTTATGGGAATTTTGTCCCACATTGGTATTGTAAAAGAAAGATATTGAGTTTATATAGCATCTTGTGTTAGTGTTGTTTACAACTACTAGCATAAGTGGAATGCTTGTGTGGCCTTGTGCTAGTGGGAACTCTTATATTTTTCTATTCTATTACAAGTTTAATTATTTATATTAATTATTTAATTATTAATATAAAATATATTGAGTAAGGATTATTTTAATCATACTCTGAATATATTTTGTAATATTAATATTAATTAATCAGGATATAATATAAATAATAAGGAAAACCCAATTTGTTTACTTTTTCTGTTTTGTTACTTGGTGTACCACATCGAGTAAAATAGAAGAAGAACAACTTGAGATGCCTATATATTGAGAGGTATACTTGAGATTAATATGACACAAGTCTCGGTGCCTACCTCGCAAACATATATGAGTTGCATAGGTTTTTTGGGCAACCTGAGGTGCGAGTCACCGTTGATCATTGTTGGTTCTGTGGCCAGATTGATCTGTTGTTGTTTTATCTTGGAAGCGATATTGCTGTATTCCATCACAGCTTAAGTGGGGGGTAATAATCTCTTCAAGAACAGTCAAGTCCTCTTGAAGGGTTTGGCGACTCAGCTGTTGTGTTCTTCTTCTTATTAGAATTTGGAAAGGGATAAGAGATAAGTTTTTTTTACTTTCTTTGTCAATTACAGTCTTTATAGTTTGTTATTACCTTCGTGTTTTATTTCGTTAGTTGGTTATTTGGTTATTTGCATTGTTCTTGTTATTATATATATATAACTGCCCATTGTTGCTGTGTAGTTAGAATTATACCCAACAGAACTCTCAGTTGTAATTTAATTAGAATAATAAAACACCTCTATTATTAGAAGACATCAGATTTTATTATTAGTTGGAGACATAATATTAGACACACGTATTATCATAGAGTAGGAATAGTTAGGGTTTTATATATAGAGAAGAAGCCATGGATTTTGGTCTGGTGACAAGATTGAATATTACAGGTTTTCTTATCTGATTTTCATATGTATTCTTATTAGTTTAATTATGCTTCTTTATTGTCTTAGTTGTTTTACTTGTGTAATTATTAGCGAGTAGTCGTTTCTAGGGCATTAGGGGAAGCCATGTTTGCATGATAATACGAGCATGATTTTCACAATAGTTCGATTTATTATGGTTAATTCTAATTGATTATGTTTTATTATTGATTTGTGTAATCGGCCCATATCATGAATTAATTGAATGCAATAGGAATAATAGATCAGGAGATTTTACTCACTAGAGGCACATATACGATTAACAGAATTGAATTTGAGAGCGGGAGCATCATTGGATTTCTGAGAGTGTTAATGCTCGGGAGAGATTAACATTGCTTTAATTGCCTGATTAATTGAACTACCAAAAGTTGTTAATGTGTAAGCATATTTCGAGAGTGTTAATACTCGAGAGAGATTGACAAACTCTAGTTGTATGATCACTTTAGTGACTTTAGCTTAAAAGCCGATTATTGTGTGAGCATGGTGGACCTAATTGCCCTAGGTTTTTAATTCCTTGTTTGGCATCTAAATAATTAGTGTTAATTTAGTCATATTTATTAATTAGTTAAAATCTTTATAATCGATTTGTCCTCGAAGCAATTGATAGTAACTGAATCAAAATTGATAGAACCCGTCTCCTTGTGGATACGACCCACTTGCCACTTTGTACTAGCAATAGTCATCGTGCGCTTGTGGTTAGTTAGATATAAAATAACATATCAAGTTTTTGGCGCCGCTGCCGGGGAGACAACTAGTTTCTGTTGGTTTTTAATTTGGTTATTTAGATTGTTTTTGTTGCCTCGTTGGAACTTTGGTTCCGATCAAGGCGAGTTTCACTGCTTTCTTGGCTTTGTTGAGTGTTTTCAGGGTTGCAACATACTCAAAAAATTACCTCGATGAGGACTACAAAGCCCACTATGCGTCCAATGAGTATCAATGAGATGTCACAAGTGGCCCCTAAAATTTACAACTTCTTTCGAATTTGTGGTGTACAGGGTCACTATGGCCATGAATGCTCGTACAATATCTACAATTCTCAGAATGCTCAGTTTGGACAGATGAATTCTTTTGATGATGGATACGGGTACAACCAGTATTCTAATACATTTGATCAAGAATGGGTGGATCAACCTGATTTCTCATACATGGATAATGGTGTTCATAATTTTACTTATCGTGGTCAATATCAATACCAGCAACAATATTATGAAGAGCAACCATCATTACAACAATATCAATATCCTCCGCTACATGAAGATCTACAAGTTTTTCAAACTAATGTAGATGTGTAATATGATCAGACAAGTGAGGTATACGAATTGTTGAAGAAACTGCAAAAGAGTTTAGAGGAGAGTACAAATGCGATTAAATAACTAAAAACTGAAAATTTGATGATAGAGACTCAAATTGCAGAGCTGGTTAAATCTTCTACTACAAGACAACTCGATTTTTTACCATCACAGCCTATCCAACTAGAAGAGGACGAGAGTGTCACAACTTTTAATAATGATCCTGAGGATGATGATTTGTCAATATTCGGTTCTGATGTGAATATCAATTCAGAAGAAGAGCATGCCACTGAAATTAAGATCAATGATATTGTTGTTGAGGACAATGTGAGTGAGGGTGACGAAATAAAAGAAAGAAATACCGCGATGATGGTTGTTTCTCTTCCACAACTTGTGCCGAAATTACCATTCCCAAATCTACACATAGCTTATGTGGATCAACTGTTGAGTATTGATAAATTTGCTTTCACTTTAGCCTCCACTTACATGGCTCCTATACTTGAGGACACGTTGTACAAGGTTGACATGATGACACCAGTTGTTCAAAATATTTCTCAAATTATGGTTGATGATCCACTTAAAATGACTCTTAAGTTTCAAGCTGAAGAAGAGGGAGAAGATCGAGTTATCTCTTTGATCGTTGATTTGATAAGCCAAGATGTTCGACTGGCACATGAAAAAGTGAGAAGTGAAGACAAACCACCACCTGAGCCTCCACCTCGTGTGAATGTTAAGGGAGTTTGTTATTTTTATGGTGTTGAGTTTTTTCGTTATTTTATCACAAAATTTTCCAAATCTGCACATGCATTCGCTCAATTATTTCTTACTGATGCCCCATTTTATTTTTCTAATGCTTGTTTGGAGGTTTTTTGCAGGATAAAAAAATTTTTGAAGGACACTCTTAATTATTTTTGTGGTGGTGTGTTTATGATCGAGAATGTGGATATTCCGCCTTTACCACTTTAATTTTGAAGAGGTCAAGCTAATGACCGACCATTAAAAAACGCTTTTTGGGAGGTAACCCAACGTGTTGGTAATGTAATTTTTTTTTTGTATTATACTTATTACTATTATTACTAGTACTATATTATTGTATTATTATTATTATTATTATTAGTACTACTATTTCTATATATTATTTAATTATTTTTGTACATTTTTTTAGGGGTTAGTTCTTTTTTGTATTTATTTTTACTCCTTCAAGGTGTTCTAATAATTTTTATGTGAAGTATTGAGTAGTGTAACAAAAAAAACAACCGCGGGGTGATTTCGCTAACTACGATACACAAACTCCCTGATGGTTAAAAAAACCAGTGTTTAAAAATAATTCCCGGGGTGCGTACATGCACCCGCGGGTGTCTCCTTCTCTGGAACACAAAAATACCCCCCGCGCGTCTTCCACCCACCCCCTCCCCCACTTCCCCCGCGCGTTCCTCCCCCCACACCTGCCTCCTGGTTGTACTACACTTCTAGTACTAGTCGATTGTAACTTATGTAATTTATTTCGTTTTGTTTTTTTGTTTTTTTGTTTCTTTGTTTTTTTGTTGTTGTTTTTGTTTTTTTTTCTTAATTAATGTACTTATGTAGTTATGTTATAAATATTTGTGCATTATTAATATTTTATTTTCACTATTATTATTATTATAATTATTTTTTTTGTTATTATATTATTATTATTTTTAATAGAATTAGTAATATATTATGATTATTATTTGTACATATTATTTATATTCATTTTTTTTATTATTCTTAATTATATATATTGTTATTATTAATGTGTAACTTAATATATTATTATAATTGCTATTTTTTTATTTAGCTAATTAGAATAATAATATATTTTTTATTTTTTTAAAACTTATTTATTTATGTAATATATTTAATACTCTATCTATATTTTAAATATAGCCTATATTAATATATATGTGAGATATGTAATTTCTAACATATATGTAAGTTTGTATTTTCTTGTCTTAAAAAAAAAGAAACAAATTTTTTTTTGTAATATTTATATTATATTATTTATATTATGTATGTTATGTATGTTTATATATATATATATATATATATATATATATATATTAACTAGGGGTGTCATGCGAGGGTGTGACTCTCCAGTTTCTAATGACCCGGCATTTCAGACTATTCTTTGCATCTTTTCAGCCCCATCACAACAATCACACGAATTTTTGTTCAGACTTGCTGTTTTCGCTTCGTACACCTTGATCCCAGGAGAGTTTTCTTTCTTTTTACTCTAGAATTTTATTTTGTTCTTTTTATATTTTTTTAGTTAGTTCTTTGTTAGTTAGTTCATTGAGGACAATGAACCACTTAAGTGTGGGGATGAGTTCTCAATGTTATAAAATCCAAAAAAAATTAAAAAATTAAAAAATTAAAAAAAATTAGAAAATTAAAAAATATTTGGCTAGTCTCGTAGTGTGTTAACATGGATAAGTACACATTTTGTGAGATCCTTTTGCATGATTAGTTGATATGTCATATCTTTAGAAAATCATTTGGTGCATGATGATTTCTTGTATGTGCTTGTAAAATTCTAAAACTTGAGATGCATCTTTGTCAATTTTAGTAAGTACTGAAGCATGCTTTCACCTTGTGAGAACTTGAGCCTAATTTGTGATTGGTACATCTTATATCAATCAGATTTTGTTGTTGTGTATTGTTCATCATGCAATATGTCGCTCTGGAACTTGTTTTAAACCTCGTTGAGACTACGTGGTATGTGTATGCATGAAAATGATAAAGGCACTAGGACTTAACCATATTTTATCCTAAACAGTACCCCTAAATTATCCCTAGTGAACCCCTTTGAGCTTTTAATCCGTTCTTTTGATATATCACCACTCTAAATGCTTGAACTTACTTGTTCTTTCTTGTCTTGATTTACTAGTAGAGCATTTTGATTCATTTGAGGGTTGGTGATACATAGTGTGGGGATTTCTTTGTTGAAGTGTGAATCATTTGGTGGGTGTCAACTTGAAAAAAGAGAGAAAGAAAAACAGTTAAGTACTCCTTTGAGACCAATGGGTGGCAGTTGTAATTTCATATGAAAGGGACGATCCATGTGCATGTGCTGGTACTAAGTGCATTGTACTAGAAATTAAGGAGGATTAACCTAATAACTCTTATTTTTCTTGGTGACTTTTCACTGCCCTTGGTTACTGGAGAAATACTTGAACTTTGAAAAAAAGAAAAAGGAAAATATCAAAAAGAGTTTGTGTTCATTGGTTTGTGCAATATGAAGTGGGAAAATACATGACAATATGTGCTTAGGGTTTAATGCTTGTGAAAGACTGATCACCTTTTACATGATCAAAATTTCATGTTGAGTGCTGAATTAAAAATGAACATTATGCTCTACTAGTTTATCAAGTTAGCCACTTGTTAGCCTTTTTCTTGATATCCTACCCTTCACCTTGAGCCTCTTGCTATAACCTTTAACAAATACCTTTTGATTTGTGCATGCATGTATTCAAAGTAGTGGAGATTTGGTAGACAACCAAGCTTATGGTAGCGCATGTCTTTATTGATTGAACTTGAGCGAATACACTTAACCCATACACTTGTGTGATTTGAGAATTTTTCTATCCATAGCATGTTACTTACTAAAAGCGACTTTGATGTTTATTTCATGAGATTTTGACAATGCATGCGTACTTGGAAAGTTGTGTACAAATGATGTGCGAATTGAAAAGACTGTCATTATTGTGTAATTATGGTGTACATGTTTGGAGTGCTGTGAGATGTTGCATACTTGAGGCTTGACAGAAAGAAAATAAATGAATTTTGTAGGTAGATTCACTATAAACCTTCACGAGACAACACTCGTCCTACTAGGGCTGCCTAGGGGTTTAACGGCTTGTTGCATATGCTCAATGCAATCGTGTCATCTACGAAAATGATATTAGCTAGTTAGGACTTAGTTTTTATTTCACTTATTTGCCCGAGGACGTGCAAATGCTTAGTGTGGGGATGTTTGATAAAGTATATTTTTATATATATTATATATGATTTTGTCCTCATATTTATTATGTTTTGCATTGATTTGGATATTTATTTAATAGATTTTAATGTTTTATTGTAGGAAATAAAGAATCCTTGACTTGGAAGGATTTTGAGCAAAAAGTCCTATTTTGGAGTGAAAATAGAAGAAAATTCGTAATATTGGACTACACGGGCTGCAAATACTGTTTGGGCCGTATCTAGAGATCCAGAAGTCCGTTTCTGATGATCTTACAGTCCACGCGAAGCCCACAGAATTCTATTTATTTCAGAGATGGTGCAGTAAGGAGAATGCAGCTGGAGCAGCCCAGAAACTGCAGTGAATAGACAACTACAAATTTTTATTACAGAATCCTATTCGATCTAAAACTCTCACTTGTAATTTGATTAGAATAATAAAACACCTTTATTATTAGAAGACATCAGATTTTATTATTAGTTGGAGACATAATATTAGACACGTATTATCATAGAGTATGAATAGTTAGGGTTTTATATACAGAGAAGAAGCCATGGATTTTGGTCTGGTGACAAGATTGAATATTACAGGTTTTCTTATCTGATTTTCATATGTATTCTTATTAGTTTAATTATGCTTCTTTATTGTCTTAGTTGTTTTACTTGTATAATTATTAGCGAGTAGTCGTTTCTAGGGCATTAGGGGAAGCCATGTTTGCATGATAATACGAGCATGATTTTCACAATAGTTTGATTTATTATGGTTAATTCTAATTGATTATGTTTTATTATTGATTTGTGTAATCGGCCGATATCATGAATTAATTGAATGCAATAGGAATAATAGATCGGGAGATTTTACTCACTAGAGGCACATATACGATTAACAGAATTGAATTTGAGAGCGGGAGCATCATTGGGTTTCTGAGAGTGTTAATTCTCGGGAGAGATTAACATTGCTTTAATTGCCTGATTAATTGGATTTCATTGGATCTCTTGATAATGTCATGTATAATAATATTATCAACTGTGAGTCAGTCAAGCAGATCTGGGAAAATATAGAGATTCTGTGTGAAGGTACTGAAGAAGTGAGGTCAAACCAAAGAAGGATTCTAGTCTCATAATATGAGGGTTTCATGGATAAACCTAAAGAAGGCATTACCGAGATCTTTGAAAGATTTAAAAAGTTGATAAATGACTTGCAGCTTCATGATAAATACTATGAAGCTGAGGAGGTCAACATAAAATTCCTGCTTACTCTCCCTGACTATCTAGAACAAAAGATCTTTGCAGTAAGAGAAGGGAGAGTTCTAGGGAGAATAACTTTAGAGGTTTTGCATGGAATTCTTAAAACCTATGAGCTGGAAATAATGTAGAGAAAATCATTGAAGGTGAGTCAAGGACATGTTGTAAATGTGTCAAGTGCATTGATAGCAAATAACAAAAAAAATAACTGAAGATGAAACTGAATCCTAGACTCAAGTTATTCAAGCTGTTGAGCTGAAGAACAAGGAATCTCAAAAATAAGTCATTCTGGAGTTGGCAGAGGATGAGTATTATACTCTTGATGAGTTGGATGAAATGGACCAATCTATGGCCTACCTAGCAATAAAATTTTCAAACATAAGAGTCAAGAAGCCTAGGTACTTCAAGGGTAAAGGTGAAACATCGTACAACAACAATTGGAAAGGAAAGACTCAGACAAATACAACCGGAAAAGGTGGCTATAAGAAAGGATATGTGGACAGATCAAAGATTATACGATACAACTGTGATGAACTTGGTCACTTTGCCATAGAATGCAGGAAGCCAAAGAAGGTGAATAAGGATTAGACATATTTGGAGTTTGAAGCTATGTATGAAACACTTCTGAAGAAACAACAAGGAAAAACTTATATTGCTGAATGAATGAGTTGGGATGACACAGATGATGAAGATGATGTTGAAGAATATGGAAATTATGCTCTCATGGATTTGGAGGAAGGGGAGTCATCTGCATCAAAATCTGATGTACATATCCTAACCACCAGTGATTTGAATGATTCACAATATAAGGAAACTGTTGAAAAGATGAGTGTAGAAATGTTTCACATTCGCACAAGCATGGTGGCTGCTGCTAAGGAAATGAGTAGGTTGTCAAAAGTAATGAGAAACTTGAGATTGAGAAACAAGAACTAGAACTCCAGCTTGTTAGTCTAGAATCAGTTAGACAAGAAAATGAATATATCAAAAACAAGTTAAAATGTGCAGAGGAAGTAGAAGCTGTATTGAGAGACAAAATTGAGAAAAATGATCTTAAGCTTAAGTCATTTAAAAATGCATTTCAATTGGTTGGTCAATACCATGCAAAGAACAAGCTCCTTGCTAACATAATTGTTGAACTGGACTATGAGGCCGGTGCATCTCAAAAGAAAAGTCATATTGACAAGGGAAAGGAAAGTGTGGATAAGAAGTTCATGTGATGTTTAAAAAGGTGAATGCACCCTTGTTCAAAGTCTGTGAGGTGAACTTCAGTGAAGAAGAGCTTATCATCAATCAAGAAATTGCAGATGAAGATGAAGAAAAGAAAAATACCAAACTTGGAAATTATGGTATCCCAAGAAAACTGGTTTTGAAGCTGTTGGATACACATATGCAGATTTTTCTAGATGCAGGGTAGACAGAAAGAGTACTAGTGAAAGCTGTCAATTTCTTGGGCAAAGACTTGTATCATGGTATAGTAAGAAACAACAATCTATATCAACTTCCACAGCTGAAGCTGAATACATAGATACTGGAAGTTGTTGTGCTCAAGTGCTTTGGATTAGAAATCAACTAATGGATTATGGCCTAGTGTTACAAAAGATTTCTATCATGTGTGACAATACTAGTGCAATATCTATTATTGCTAATCCAGTTAATCATTCTAGAACTAAGCACATTGATGTGAGGTACCATTTTATTAGAGAACATGCTGCAAATGGTACTATTGAGCTTATTTTGGTTCCAATAGAAAAATAGTTAGCTGATATTTTTGACTAAACCTTTGGATGAAACAACTTTCACCAGACTTGTTGGTGAAATTGGAATGTTAAATTCTTCATCCTAAAGGCAAGAACTCAGCTAAATGTTTTGCAACAGATTAATTTCTAAATGAATCAAAATTAATTTGATTTAATTGGGAAATTAACTGAAATATGATTTATAAATATTTCAGAAATATATGTATATATTTTTTTCAAAATTCAAATTTAGCTTGGAATTCTTTAATTCTAAGAAAACTGTCTAAATGTTGATTTGCATTTTCAATATGTAAAATTAGCACAAGGCAGTATCAAAGTAATCAAAAGTAAATAGAGAATTGAGTTCTCGATAAGTCTAACTGACTTATCGACAAGTCATTTTGAAACTTCTCGAGTGAGTTCTCGATAAGTCAATTTTCTGACTTCTCGAGGGACTTCTCGATAAGCTTCATTATGACTTATCGATAAGTCATTGTGGAGTTCTCTATAAGTGTTAACTAAACCTTTTGATGAAACAACTTTTACTAGACTTGTAAGTGAAATTGGTATGCTAAATTCTTAATCCTAAGGCAAGAACTCAGCTAACATATTGCTGCAGATTATTTCTTAATAAATTAAAATAAATTTGATTTAATTAGGAATTAACTGAAATATGATTTATAAGTATTTCAGAATTCTCTGTATATTTATTTTTCAAAAATAAATCTAGCTTGGAATTTTTCTAATTCTAAAAAAGCTGTCCAAATATTAGTTCACATTATTAATATGTGCAATTTGATATAAGACATGTTGAAGAAAGAGCAAAAGTATGTAGAGAACAGAGTTCTTGATAAATCTAAATGACTTGTCGATAAGTCTCTAAATGACTTCTCGATAGAGTTTTCGATAAATCTTTTTAATGACTTCTCGATAAGTGTTTTAATGACTTATCGACAAGCAATGTAAAGATCTCGATTTACTTATCGATATGGAGTTCTCTACAGTTCAAATTTTAGGCTTCTCGATAACTCAAAACTAAAATATTTTAATTCATTAAATTATTTCAGTAAAATACTTTTGACATAAAATCAATTCTAATTTTATGTTGGTTTCTCAATATAAATTAGAATAAATAAGTCCTAAAAGGATAAACTGGGTTTTATGTACAACATATCAATATGTCATTATCTAGTTCTCGATAAGAATCAAGAAAATGGCATCTCGACATGAGATCTCTATAAGCCACGTGACTTCCCTATAACTCTTTTAAACCGTTCATTATTCTCTTATCGAGAACTCACATCTCTACACTATAAATACCTAGACATCTCAACATAACTCCTCTTTACGCTTTCGAGATCTCAATTGACCTAATTACTGTGATTTTTCACCATTCTTAAACTTTTCGAGCTTTCTCTCTTTTAAAAACTCTTACCCACTAAAACCGAATATCTCAAATGCATGGCTTCAAACACTGCAAGAGCTGTTATCCCCAAAGATGGAACCAACTTCCTTGCTTTTGTAGTACTATCTCAGGCCGAAAACTTCAAGTTCTTTGTCAAGTTTATATTTAATTCATATCTAGAAGGAACACTAACAGCCAACCCAATGCTTTACTTAGATGTTCTCATTGAGTTTTGAAACACTGTAGTCATTCAAACCAATATCAATGACAATCAAAAAGTTTCCATGGTAGTTAATTGTAAAATCAGGGTTGTAGCTGTTGAGTTTAATTTCCAATGACATCAATAAAGCTTTGGGCATTTCTAGTGACAACATAGTTAAAGCACCCACTACTCAGGAATTAGATGAATTTATGGACTTCATTAATTACAGTGAGAAGATTGACATGGCAAGGATAAACAAGAAGTATCTGAGAAGGGAACGTTCTTCTGTCTTTGACTCCATTATTAGGGCATTCACATGCAGAAAAACTAGCTATGACAACATCTCAAGTGTGGTCCAAAAGTTGGTGTACTCAATGGCATACAACAAACATCTACATGTTGGAAGCTTGATTCTTGAGGAGCTGAGTACAAGGCTAACCACGCCTTTGGTAAGTAGAGTTAAAGAGATTTCTTCCCTAGATTTATTATGTCTACTTTAAATCATAAAGTAAATGACATGCATTTGATTGAAGGTATATATGTTAATGAAATAGGCATTTGTAAACAAGTGCCCAAAATTCTATTTGAATCACTAAATACAAAGAATCAGGTAATGGTAAGTCTAAAACTCACTGACTTTATGTTGGAGAAATTTAGAACTTATCCTTATCCAATGCCTGACATGAGAAGCAGTGTAATAACTAGTACAACTATGGCCTCTGGTCTTGTAGAAGAACACAAATAAGACAACCCACGGGGGCCTACCACAGGAAACCAACTGCTTCATCCTCTCAACATGATGGAGTTAGTAAAAAGAAGAGAAAAGAAACTAACCTCGTAGTAGTTAGTGAGACTGGAGAGGAACCAACTGAAGAAGTGTCATCCTTGGTCAACAAGCCAAAGAAGCAAAAGAAGATAGAGCTGACCACTCACTTGACCACCTATGCATCTTCTCGAAAGGATGAAGTTATAAGTATGAGAACTAAACAGACTCTAGTGACATATTCTCAATTAGATGTCACTATTGAATCAAGCACTCTCCTAAGTGCAATTTGTAATGAGTCCACACTCCCTTTTGAGCACTCTTAAGAGGGTCAAAGAAGCAATTGTTAGTGTTTGTGACCTAGAGACAACACTATTATGTTTATATTATGAAACATTTGGATTATTAATTATGATTCTATGGATTATTCTTTAGTAATTTATTATATCTTTATTTTCTGCAATAAAATGTTAGATTAATAAATATCCTTGGAATATGATATGTAAATCTATATCTCTAAGTACGTGACTTAGAAATGAGATTATGAGAATAGTATTGATATTCCTTAAGGTCCCCTAGTCAAGTATTATTATTCAGGGATGATAATAAATACATTGAGACTAGTGTGTTTGTTGGTTGATGATCACATCTCATTGATCATAGGTATGGTGATATTAAAGTCAAAACACAGGCACATGTATTAAATACATGGTGCTGGATTGACCCGTTGTGAGATACTACATGTTTAAAGTGTCATAAGTTAATCTCACAGTGATAATGATGTATTGGTCCTTTGACCTGAAATCATTATATTTCTATACGAGAATTAATATTCTTTGATACTATTAAAAGTTATCCTTGACTGGGTAATAATAAAATAGACATTGGGTACATTATGAATCGTATGAGAAATACAATGATCTAGATGGGATTTAGCCCTCCTTTATTAAAGGAGTGATATTATTGGCCTCTTGATTGAGTAAGACTATAAAATGCATGGCCGTGCTCAAATACTGATTTGTTTAATAGTTTACTCATTGATGAAGGAAAGAAGGATTAAACGTTAACAGAGGATGCCACAATGCATGCCTCGAGTTTGATCTATAATATAAGGCTAAAGGGATTATATTACATTGTACATTATTCACGAAAGGTTTAATTGATCACCGATTTAATTATTTTTACTTGGGTAGTAATGATGTATTACTAGATGTCACTCATTGTTTATAATTTAAATATGAGATATTTAAATTATTGCCAACGTAATAATAACCTATAGGGTCACACAAAGAAAGCATGGGGGAATATTTAATTCAAATTCGGATTTAGATTAAAAAAGGAAATTTGAATTATTTATTATTAATTAAGTTGGACTTAATTAATGGGGATAAATGAATTTCGAATTTGTATATTATTAAATCCGAAATTTAGTTGTTATTTAGTAATTGAGTTAAACTTAAGTATTAAATAAATAGAATTTCAGATTTTAATAAACACTAAGTTGGATTAGGGTTAAGATTGTTTTTGGCCTCTCTATATAAACATCCTTAAGGCTAAAATTAGGGTTACATATTTATTAGATAAAAAACATAAAACTCTAGCAGCTAAAGGTGAGAGAGAGGGGAAAACATGCTCGTTCTTGGTGCTAGTACACGCCTCCTCCGTATCAGCTTTCATGTGGACACCTCTACGGCGTAGATCGTCAATGCGGGATACATGGTGTTCGGTTAAAACTAGGATCTCCTTTTGACAACCATAATCGTAAAGCTTTTTAAGGTAAACATCTATTCTCCGTAATTATCCGTTCATTATACATAAATCCTGCGGTAGGGATTCGAATTTTTTTTGTTTTTCCGTTGCGTTTTTATGCTCGAATCCCTAACAGTAACTTGGATGGCACACAGTTGAGTGAAAGCACATCACTTGAAACTCCCTCTTTTACTGAGGGGGAATTGCCAAAACTCAACTCTAACAACACTAATATAATATCCAAAATTTCTTCTTCATACAATAAAGAGCTTGAATCCACCTCTCAAGCTCTGTCAAAATTAAGTGACACGGTTCTTGAAATTGTGATCACCAGTCAGAACCCACCTTTGGATGTGAGAGGCTACATGCTGAGGTAGACCTTGATGACACCATCACAAACACATGGGTTTCATCAATTTTTACTGAAGACCCCGTAGTTCCAGTTTTTATGCACCTTCATGTGCACAACAGTCTTCACAGACTGCAAGGTTTGAGGGTAGTACTCTTGAAGGGGAGCTACTCAAATCCTTTCCAATTCCATTGGAGGTTTCTCTTGAAGAAAAAACTCCCCTCAAAACCCTAGATGAAGTTTCTTTGACAATTGAAGCTTGGATTCCAATTTCCAATAATCCAGCTATTAGGGAGGCAAGTACAGTAGCACATTCAAGTGCTAGTTCTTTGCAAGAAGAACAAGGATTTGAGGCCATGGTACATGACAGTAACCTGGTCAACTCCCCTCCCATTCAAATGGAGGTTCACTTACCAAGTGGACAACACACTGTCAAAACCACAGTTTCAACTGTGACTCAAGTCACATGTACCACCCTACACACTATTTCATCCACCTCAACCTCACACCTACCCTCCACATCTACTCAGCCTCCTGCACATCTCATGACTAAATAACTTCAAGATACCCAAGCTCACCCATAGACAATAGATGCAATGTTTGTGGATCAAATTGAAGGGTTTGCAAATATAAAACAACAACTACTCACCTCAGATATGTCTAATCACGACTATCAAGCTATTGTTAAATTATAGAGAGGAAGTCGAGGATCAACATGCTAAGATAGTAAATGAGGCTGAGCAAGATGGAAATGTTGATGCTTGGCTCTCCAAGACATTCACAATTAAGATGGAGGAAGCACTTTCCAGGTTTAGACATGAGTACATCACTATTCTAAGCAACAATGCTAGAGTACTCACACTGCAGGAGGTCTATGATGCCATTACAGAGGTCTACAAGGCTCAACTCAAAGCTTTCAATTTCATTGGAGAAGCTGTAGAACATACTCTGGATGGTCATCAAAGCGAAGTACAAAAATTGTTTAATCAGAGAATTGATGCACTCATGCCTACTTTCAATGAATCAAGACCAAGTTCATCAAGTTTTCTGATAAAATTACAACTCTAACTCTCACTCATATAGAAGAAAGCATCAAGAAGATTAGGGACTCATTTATTGCTCTTCATGATGTGATCCAACAACAATGACACCAAGGTCAAGTTGGATCAACTACACAAGGCAAGATATGAACCTTTAGCCTTGATGATGGAGGAAATTAGAAGAGTGGTGCAAGATACATTTGGTACACCTATCTCTACAAAATCTATAACTGCTCCTTCCACCTCTTCATCTCATCTCATCAAGTTCAAGCTCTCCAAAGTTAAATCAATGAAATTCAAGCATCTTGTTAGGAATATGTCATAGGCTTAATAATAAGTTCACCAAAACACCTTAGTAGATTTAATTTAGTATTTTTGTAGCTTTCAAAGGGTGATTTACTTTAACATCCATTGAGAGAGTAGCTTATGTATCAATAAGTTTTGTAACACATTCCTGCATATTGTAATGCCTTAGAGAACTAGAAGTTGTAGGATATTCTAAGTCATGTTGACTACTAGATTGATATGCAAGATAGGTTGGCTAATTGTAAATATCGGATGCCTTGTAATTTTGTATAAGTGAAATAGAGTAAACTGCCATGAAGATACTCTCAATGGATGTTTCACAAGGTTTCAACGGATGATCAACTAGAGTCTCAACAGATGATCAACCAAACACTCAATGGATGATCCAGAAAAGTCTCAACGGATGATCCAACATAGTTTCAACGGATGATCAAATTCAAAAATCAGTTGATAGTGACTTGACAGTCACATGGGTTGATTGTATGCAAATTTTAACAACCCAACTAATCAAATTTCTCAAGATAATACTTATTTAAATCCAAACTCCATTAAAATCCGATAAAAACTTTACAACTTCTCAAAAATACAATAAACTTACAATTCTTGAATTAAAATACAACTAAATTACAACCATGCCAACAAACTCTCAGAGAAATCTAAGAAAGGCCAAACTACTCAAAGTTCCATAACTCGCACCCTTCCCATAAGTAGCCCGCCTAAGTAAGAATACCTGCCAAAGGAATACAAAGAGAACAAAGCACCGACAGTGAGCGAAAGGCTTATATACGGATATAAAATAAAGCATAACTGAACAAAGATTAAAAGATGACGATGCTAAGAACACAACTGAATATCTGAATGAAGCACAATAATAATAGTGAATGAGACAATATAAAAAAATGAATAATCAACTCACAAAACAAAAATAAATGCTTACCACCCAAAACTTATCATACTCTTACACATATCCTTATCAATTTTATATAATAATCACAAATAATATAATCGAAAGAAAAATGATAAAATAAAATCATACCCTTACACATACTTTTACACATATTCTCACACTTACAAAATAATACACAAAATAGCTTACATACGAACATGAAAGATAGTCTTACACTTACAAGATGTCCTACATTTTCGGTAATCCAGAAATATGTAGTCATCAAAACTTACAGGGGCTTGCACAACACAAAGCAAATGCTACTCAATATCTTACAGGGGCTTGCACGGCAATAAGCATGTGCTATCCAAAAGGCCAAATCATACACATACTAGCCATGGCTATACGTGTCCCACAACTTCAGCGACACGCCCATACAATTTAAGTACACCGCATAGGAGGTGCCAAACACGAGATTATCCACTCGCGACGGATGTCTTACAAACTCCCAAGTCATACAAATAACATAAATAACTCAAAATAAATACTCAAATATCACACACACAAATATCTTACATCTCCAAAATCATATATAAATTTATCAAATAACCTCAAAATACTATAACTCAACATCACGAAACAAAATAACATAACAAACCACTAATTAATGATAAGTTCAAATCTGATCAGTTTCAAAGAATATCAAATTACTGCATAAAGATAAAGTCAACTGAAAAAGTACGAAATACGAAAGTCGTAGGAAATTCCGAGACCTTTCAAGAATGGTAAGGCTCGTCAAAAACGAACAAGTAACGAATTCAGAAAACAAATAAATACGGACTGCAGAACAGAATCAGCCCCTGATTACAATTGTATTTTGATATTGAAGACATCAAATTAACAGAATTTAGCAGCAGAATGTAAACACAAATTGCAGATATCAAAAAGAGATTTCCAGAATGGTATTGCTCATAATATTTGAACAAATATTCAATTTAATATGATTTTTCAAAGGTTGGATATTCAAATCCCGAAGTCAAACAGGCAGGTCATACAAATTGCAGAAAAACTCATATTTAGAGACCGAATTTCACAAACGGCAAGAAACGAAAGTTGTAGATAATTAAAAGACCTTTCCGAAATGATCAAAATCAACAAATTCTAACAGATAACGAATCAGATATAAATTTAACAAGAAATCAGATCGTATACAATGAAGAATACAAAAACGAAAAACAAGAGAAGAAAGAAGATATCCGTACACACGAATTCGAATACGAAAATAACGAGTACAAGAAATATATCCGTACACACGAATTTGAATTTGAAAAGAAAGAGTACAAAAAAGATGTCCGTACAAATGAATTCGAATACGAAAAGAAAGAATACAAGAAAGATATCCGTACCTCGAGATCTTAGTAACCGAGAATGAAAATCAATAAATTTAGAACCCCAATCACATAAGCCTAATTCCACAAACACCAAATTCAAAACCCTCCAAAAAGTTCTTGATGTTCATCTCTATCTCCATCTATTTTCTCTTTCTCTCTCCCTCTCTCCTCTCTTCTCCGATCAAAGTAACGCAAACCCTAACTCTTCCTTCGTTCTCCCTTTTTTTATTAAAACCCTCACTCTTTTTTAATAAAGCCTTACTATTTTTTTTAAATTAATACTCTTAAAACAATATTCTGATTATAAATATAAAAATAAACTTACACAAACTAATTTAATTACAACACACTGACATTAATAAATAATTAAATCAAATAATTCAACTAAAATAATTATAAAAAATCGGGATGTTACATTCTTCCCTCCTTACAAAAATTTCGTCCTCGAAATTTAACTGACACATCTCTTTTTTAAAAAAGCGGATATAGACAGACAACAAATGAACACGAAGCGAATAACATTCTTAACTAACGATCCATTCTAAAGTCTACCCACACTCACAGGTCGAGCCTAAAGGCACCTATAAGGCTATAAGTCTATCTTACAACTACCCACAATTCATACATCGAGCCTAAAGGCAAGTCTACAGAATCTGAAAACACTAGCTCTGATGCCAACTTTAATAACCCAACTAATAAAATTTCTCAAGATAATACTTATTTAAATTTAAACTCCATTAAAATCCGATAAAAACTTTACAACTTCTCAAAAATACAATAAACTTACAATTCTTCAATTAAAATACAATTAAATTACAACCATGCCAACAAACTCTCAGAGAAATCTAAGAAAGGCCAAACTACTCAAAGTTCCATAACTCGCACCCTTCCCATAAGTAGCCCGCCTAAGTAAGAATACCTGCCGGAGAAATTCAAGGAGAACAAAGGACCGACAGTGAGCTAAAGGCTCATATACGGATATAAAATAAAGCATAACTGAACAAAGATTAAAAAATGACGATGCTAAGAACACAACTGAATATCTGAATGAAGCACAATAATAATAGTGAATGAGACAATATAAAAAAATGAATAATCAACTCACAAAACAACAGTAAATGCTTACCACCCAAAACTTATCATACTCTTACATATATCCTTATCAATTTTACGTAATAATCATAAATAATATAATCGAAAGAATAATGATAAAATAAAATCATACCTTTACATATACTCTTACACATATTCTCACACTTACAAAATAATACACAAAATAGCTTACATACGAACATGGGAGATAATCTTACACTTACAGGATGTCCTACATTTTCGGTAATCTAGAAATATGTAGTCATCAAAACTTACAGGGGCTTTCACAGCACAAAACAAATGCTACCCAATATCTTACAGGGGCTTGCACGACAATAAACACGTGCTACCCCAAAGGCCAAATCATACACATACTAGCCATGGCTATACGTGTCCTACAACTTCGGCGACACGCCCATACAATTTAAGTACACCGCATAGGAGGTGCCAATCACGAGATTATCCACTCGCGACGGATGTCTTACAAACTCCCAAGTCATACAAATAACATAAATAACTCAAAATAAATACTCAAATATCACACACTCAAATATCTTACATCTCCAAAATCATATATAAATTTATCAAATAACCTCAAAACACTATAACTCAACATCATGAAACAAAATAACATAACAAACCACTAATTAATGATAAGTTCAAATCTGATCAGTTTCAAAGAATGTCAAATTACTGTATAAAGATGAAGTCAACTGAAAAAGAACGAAACATGAAAGTCGTAGGAAATTCCGAGACCTTTCTAGAATGGTAAGGCTCGTAAAAAACGAACAAGTAACGAATTCAGAAAACAAATAAATGCGGACTGCAGAACAGAATCAGCCCCTGATTACAATTGTATTTTGATGTTGAAGACATCAAAATAACAGAATTTAGCAGCAGAATATTAACACAAATTGCAGATATCGAAAAGATCTTTCCAGAATGGTATTGCTCATAATATTTGAACAAATATTCAATTTAATATAATTTTTCAAAGGTGGGATATTCAAATCCCGAAGTCAAACATGCAGGTTATACAAATTGCAGAAAAACTTATATTTAGAGACCGAATTTCAGAAACGGCAAGGAACGAATGTTGTAGATAATTAAAAGACCTTTCCGAAATGACTAAAATCAATAAATTCTAACAGATAACGAATCAGATATGAATTTAACAAGAAATCAGATCGTATAGAATGAAGAATACGGAAACGAAAAATAAGAGAACAAAGAAGATATCCGTACACAAGAATTCGAATACGAAAATAAAGAGTACAAGAAATATATCCGTACACACGAATTTGAATTTGAAAAGAAAGAGTACAAAAAAGATGTCCGTACAAATAAATTCGAATACGAAAAGAAGGAATACAAGAAAGATATCCGTACCTCGAGATCTTAGTAACCGAGAATGAAAATCAATAAATTTAGAACCCCAATCACATAACCCTAATTCCACAAACACCAAATTCAAAACCCTCCAAAAAGTTCTTGATGTTCATCTCTATCTCCATCTATTTTCTCTTTCTCTTTCTCTCTCCCTCTCTCCTCTCTTCTCCGATCAAAGTAACGCAAACCCTTATTTTTTTTAGCAAACCCTAACTCTTCCTTCTTTCTCCCTTTTTTTATTAAAACTCTCACTCTTTTTTAATAAAGCCTTACTATTTTTTTTAAAACTAATACTCTTAAAACAATATTCCGATTATAAATATAAAAATAAACTTACACAAACTAATTTAATTACAACACACTGACATTAATAAATAATTAAATCAAATAATTCAACTAAAATAATTATAAAAAATCGGGATGTTACACAAATGGAATGTGGCAGCCTATTAACATGTTTTAGAGAACAAAGAAACATTTCCATTTCCATGCTTACTTGAAAAAAATCAAAGATACTGGATGGAGAAATGAAGAAGCATGTGATTAGACAAAGACATATTTTGTTTTATTAGGTTGTTGTATTCACTTGTATCTTGGTAATATATAAACCAAGAGTAGCTAGTAGTAAATTAAGCAATCAACAAGAGAAATAGAAAAAGCTGTATCTGTGAATAATTTATCTGTTCCTTGTAATTCTACTTGTAAGCAGCTGTGTGCAAACCTTGCATCACAGAGTTCTCAATCTTATATATATCTCTAGTGGAAAAGTTTAATCCATAAGAAAGTTTTTAAATACTTGTGTTTAATTACTTTGTGTTTGATTACATCAATATTTTCATTCCGCACTTTTGCTAAATTGAACACTGTTATATATATATATTTAAGATAGAGTAATTCTTGAAATGGAAAAAGAACCAGAATTATATTCAACCCCCCTTCTGTAATTCTTTGTTAGATTGTTTGGGAATAATAATTGGAATCAGAGCAAGTTCTTGAAGTACAAAGGGTTTAAAGATCACAGTAACTAACAAGATGAGCAGAAAAGATGTTGGAGTAAAAAATCCATTTCTGGACAAAGACAACTATCACCACTGGAAGGTGAAAATGCACCTGCATCTCCTCTCTCAAGATGAAGCATATGTGGATTGAATTGAGAAAGACCCTCATGTTCCTATGAGAGCTGCTACAGGCAATGAGCAGTCTATCCCAAAGCCTAGAGCAGAATAGTATGAACTAGATATTGAGCAAGTTCATAAGGACAAGAAGGCCATGAACATTTTGTTTAATGGTGTTGATGTTAACATGTTTGACAACATTATCAATTGTAAAATTGCTAAGGATGTTTGGGATACAATTCAAGTTATATGTGATGGAACTGAGCAAGTTAGGGAAAACAAGATGCAACTCTTGATTCAGCAGTATGAGCATTTTCATTGTGAAGACAGTAAAACATTAACTGACATTTTTAGTAGTTTTAAAAAACTTCTAAATGCTCTAAAGCTGTATGGAAGAATCTACCAGACAAAGGATTCTAATCTCAAATTCCTTAGATCTCTACCAAAGGAATGGAAACCTATGACAGTCTCTCTTAGAAATTCCCAAGATTACAAGGAATTCACTTTGGATAGACTGTATGGAATTCTAAAGACCTATGAGCTTGAGATAGAATAGGATGAGTAGCTGGAAAAAGGAAGGAAGAAGGTTCGATCCATTGCATTGGTTGCTGAGCAAGAGAGAGAGAAAGAGATGAAGGTAGAAGCTGTGGAATATGTACCAAACCCTAGAGTTTGTGAAGGCAAAGGAAAAGGGCTAGTAGCCGAACATGAAGACCATGTTAGTTAAGATGATATGGATGACATAGATGAACATCTGGCTTTTCTATCCAGAAGGTTTGCCAAGCTCAAATTCAAGAAGAATTTTGGAGCATCCAAGCCAAACAAAAACATGGTTCACAAGTCAAAATTCAAATGTTTCAAGTGTGGCTTGAGTGATCATTTTGCAAGTGAATGCAGAAAGCCAAATTCTGATAGAAAGAAGTTTGATCCTGTGGATTACAAGAATTTTTTTGAGTAGATCAAACAGAAGGAAAGGGATTTTCTAAATCAGGAAAATGATTGGGTTGCTGATGGATTAGATGAGGATTATTATACAAGCTGTGTCAATCTAGCACTTATGGCCAAATCAGATGAAACATAGGTCAATTCATCCGGTAATCAGGTAATCACCACTAATCTAGCACATTTATCTAAAGCTGAGTGTAATGATGCTATAAATGACATGTCAACAGAATTATATCATCTGCATGTTACACTGAAACCACTCACTAAAGAAAACACTAAAATTAAAGAGAACAATTTGTTTTTGAGTGAAAGAAACAATGTGTTAGAAACTTAATTTGCTGTGTTTGAGAAACTAAAAATAGAGTGTAGAATTGATAAGGAAGAACTGACTGAATTCTTAAAGAAAGAGGCGATTTTAAGAAAGCAACTTGAACGAGAACATGAGGTAATTAAGGCTTGGAAATTATCTAGAGATGTCCATACTCAAATTACCAAAGTTCAAGGTATAGAGTCTTTCTATGAGGAATCCTGGAAAAAGAGTAAAGAGAAACTGGATCCTAGTTTGATAGAAGGACTTTCGACGGAAGTGGATTCAACGGATAATGAAGATTATTCATCGAATGATAAAAAGATACATCCATCGAAAGACAAAGAACCACATCCATCGAGTTAAAGAAAGCCAGTTAGCAAAGCCAAGCTAGCTAAGTTAAATGAGAAATATGGATCGGTTTCCAAGAACTTTGTTACAGGAGAAATAAGTCAAATCAAGGGAAACAAGAGAACCAATATAGAACATCTGTCATTCAAGAAATTGAATGACAGATTGGAGAAAATTGAGGTTAAAACAGGCTCAAAAAGGAAAATAATAGAAATGGAAAAGTAGGTATTAAGAAACATAACAACTACACACCTGACAAATATTCTCCTAGAAAAATCTGTGTTAAGTGTGGTAATATTAATCATTTATCTGTTAATTGCAAATCTGTGTTCGCACTACAACACACGCAAAAGTACACGCAAGCGCACGTGATCACAAGTAGTATAAGATATAAGTCAAGTTCGTTCCCACATGGATTGGTTTAAGTTAAGTTCAGATTATGCACTTAAGCAACAATGTATGATTATCGTTCACAGCTAAGACAAGTAATAAGTTTGAGTTGATTAACTACTAAGAAGATTATACTAGAAAACTTAAACTAAGAGATTAAAAAGTGATTTACTTATACGAGAAATAAACATGGGATTCTAACTTCATTAAATACTTCATTCAAAGTTTATGTCTTTATCAATAACATGCGATGGTGATGATAACTAATCAGATAACATGAAACTAGTATACGTTATCTTTCGATATACGTATACCCTACTACTAAACATCCAAAATCAAGATAGAAATTGAGTAGACAACAATTATGCTTAGACCCTATATGTCTATAAGATTTGAAAACATAACGGTTTAAGAGCAAGTTATCTATTATGATTACATAGAGTGTGTAAGATGGTTAAAATTACACTACGAATTATGCATGTCAATTCATACATAAACCTATGCTAACATGCAAGTTCTAAACCTCTATATTCACTTTCACTTCAATAGAGATTAACAAACAATCTTAGATATTAGCTACACATCAAAGACGAATAAGCACAACCAAACTAGGAAATCATAAATCACCACACACTAAAGATTAGAACAATCAACTATTGAAATCCATAAGTAAATCCACTAGTAATTAAATCAACTATTGGGTTCCAATGAAAACATGATAGTAATTAAATCCAGAATACTATGAGATAATATAGAAGTATCAAGGTTTAGAACAAAGCAAAAACAAGCATCCAAAGTATCGACTAAATCAAAGAATACACAAGAATAAACTAGGTCTTCTTCTCTGTAGCCGTCTTGTGCTCTCCAGGTCTTTGTTATGCTCTCCCTTGTTTCCTTGTTGTTAAAAACGTCTTTCTTTCATTATATATAGGCTCCTGGCAGACCTGGACGCTTCAAATCTTTAAATCAGAGTAGAATCAGGATTCTGCAAAAACAACCCGGCGCGGCCGCCCCGCTTCTAGCGCGGGCGTGCTGCCTTCAATTTTCAACTGGCGCGGCCGCCCTGCTTCCAGCGTGGGTGCACCGGCCTTCTAAAAAAAATGCTGAATTTTGTTGTTTTGCCTCCTTTCTTCGTGCGATCTCCCGAAACTCCATTCCTGACCTCTTATTAGCGTAAAAACTTTATAAAACTCAAATCCTTTCCTGACTAGTGCCTTGCAATGCAATTACACAAAACACATCAAAAACACCACATACTTGAGTCCAAAACATCCAATTTAAGCCGATATGAAGCGTTCCAAGTGGATATAAAATCCACTTATCACACCCCCAAACTTAAATCGATGTTTGTCCTCAAGCATAAACAGACTCAACACTAAAAACAAAACAAATGCATGAATGCAACTACGTGAAAATGCAACGATCCCCTCGGAATAACTATAACCAGTCAATAAGCAATATTTCTAAGAATGCAATTATTCGACACAAAGTTCAATTAAATCTCACAAATCAACTTACAACCCAGAAACGTGCGTGTGTGCGATGCTTAACAGATATACTCCCAACACTAGATCAATAATCATATCCTATTCTTTTACCAAAAAAATCACAAGTTTATAAATAGAATAAGAATTATACACATAATGACCCACAACACTTCAATTTTACTAGAGTTATACAAGGATTCATGCTTTTATAGTGAACACATAAACATAAATGCTTATTTGACCGTGTAATGAATGAGGTCCCAAAAGACTTATACAATAATACCCATGTAGCGAGCGTTAGGTTAGCGGATCCCAGACTATAAAAACCTTAGGTTGCTAGGCACAAAGTCCCCTAGAACTTAATAGCTCGAGTATTAAAGATCTCACTCTTGGTCAATTATGCATACACATACGAACCCATATATATTTTTTCTTTTCTTCTTTCTTTTTTTTTTCTCTTTTTTTTTCTGATTTCTGAATGAGTACATTTCGCTCCATCTCATTCAACCCTAGGCTACTCATAAAAATATGAGTCGGCTACTAGTCATTTGACGCCTAGCTTTATTCACGACAAGCAATGAAATCCAAAATTTTCTCCAGTTTAAAAATCAGTGTTACTACGTCATTACGAGAATATCACAAATTCTAAATATAACCAAGTGATTAAATCTCAACAAGCAAACAAGTATGATCATGATCTAGTTTGAAAGCAACCTATAGGACTTTGAATGAATTTTGTTTCTAGGCATGCAAATCAATTCATTGGGACTTAAACATCCCTCTATTCGACATCACTACACTCAAATTAGCATCAACCTACCAATCAGAAATAGCTCATCCTACGGGATCATGTTATATGCATGCAAAATACAACTAAATGGAACATAAAAACATGACAAAATATGCAAAACAACAATACAAACAACTATATGAACAATCATGCAAAAATATGAATGAACTACACTAAACATGCAATATAAATCTATATGGACTTAATACACAACTAATGCTTACATTATCACCCCCAAACTTAAAATTTTCAATGTCCCTATTGAAGGAAATAATAAGGATACAAGGCATACCTAGTCATCAGAAAGACCACCCTCCTCGGGTGGAGTATCAGGAGGCGGGTACACAGCATCAGCTCCAAAAATAGGCCAATCGACCTCGACACCAGTGGCCCGGAAAGCAGTGCCCAAAGCCTGTGTCAAATCTGCTGCAAAACGACCGTGAATGTCGTGCATCGTATCTATGCGCCTGGTCAATCTCCTGAACTGTGCATCTCCAAATACAGAACTGTCCCCTGCCTGCTGAGCACGAGAAGATCGAGTGGCTCCACGAGAAGCTCTAGTGGCTGCCTGACGTGCCTGAGAAGAACTTCCTGCATAAGTATGATCAGCTGGCCAGCCACCTGGTAGATGATCATATGTGTAGCCCAAACCCTTCTCATTGGTCTTCCCGCCATACCACTCCTTCAGCTGCAGAATCGCTGAATTAATCAATGGGGGCACTCAGCATCTGTAACTGCTCATGCTCGGGCCACCTAACACCAACAGCGGTGCATAACCTCGTAATAATGGAGGCATGAGGAATCGCCCCCGTGGTCCCTCCTCGCAAAAAATGCATCATATTCTGATGAATCACCACACCGAGATCCAAATACTCCTCATTCAGAATTCCCCATAACAAAATAGCACGATCCACAGTAACTTCGTGCGAGTGCAAAGATGGCATGATATTTGCACACACAAACAGGTGCCATGCCCTAGCATACCTGTTCATACACGTAGAAGGAAAAGTAAGTGGCTCATTCGTGCCCGCCCTGCACTTCCAATCCGTCCCAGGAACACACAACTCAGCCACAATATAGTCCATATCAAAATCCTCCCTTGTCTTTTATACGAAATCTTCAGTAGTAGGCTGCCTCGCAGGTTGATTGATAACCCTACGAATAGCCTCAGGGGTATAATCCACCGTCAACCCACAAACCACATAAAACCCATTCTTATTCGCCTTAGCATTCGCATAAAACTCCCGCATAATACTCATCGGGACTGCAGCGGGTGTCTCACAGAAAGTTTGCCATCCCAACCCAATAATCATCTCCAAAAGCTTTCCATCCCTCGTAGTGGGTAAGAAACCCCTCTCCTTCGCAATCGATTTAGACATCAGCCTAGCAAACTCTTCTTATGCCTCTGGAGAAGAAAATCTGTTCACCGCGCCACCCATGCTAGATTTCTCGGTAGTCGAGGGATGAGTGCTACTACTCCTAGCGGTTCTTGCTCTCTTAGGTGCCATCACAATAGTAGAATAAAGATTTGGGTGTGAGTAGTGTATAGGAGAAGCTAGGGTTTTGAGAATAGGAGATGTATATATAATAAGAGAAGATGTATATATATAGGATAGGTAAGGGAATCGGTAGGGTTTAGAATTGATTAGGATGAAGAATTAGGGTAGAAATAGGTTAAGAATTCGGGTAGGGAGTGTTTTGTTTTGATTTTTTTTTTTCTGATTTTTCTTTTCAATTTTTTTCGAGGGGGTTAGCGCGGACGCCCCGCCTTCAGCGCGAGCGCACCGTGTTTCTGGACAAATGAGCGTGGCTGCCTCACTTCCAGCATGGGCACGCCGTGCTTCTGGAAAATCAGAATTTTTTTTCTTGTCGAAACTACTATAAAACAAACATGGGTTGCCTCCCACGAAGCGCTTGGTTTACGTCGCTAGCTTGACGTGCATCTTCGAATCAAGTTATCGAAAGAACTGTGCATACCACCTCGCGGTTCACCGTATCACCATAGTAATGCTTCAACCTTTGACCATTTATCTTGAATGCTTGGTCCGGATGCTTATCAAAAATCTCCACAGCTCCATGTGGAAACACAGTCTTGACAATGAACGGACTTGACCACCTTGACTTAAGCTTTCCTGGAAAAGCCGAAGACGAGCGTTGAACAAGAGAACTTGTTAACCAGGCATAAATGACTTGCGCACCAACCTCCTATCATGCCATCTCTTGACCTTCTCCTTATATAACTTATTATTCTTATAAGCCTGTAGTCGAAACTCATCGAGTTTATTAAGTTGAAGCATTCTTTTCTCTCCAGCAGCTGCCATGTCCAGATTCAGCTTCTTCAAATCCCAATACATTCTATGCTCTAGCTTCGCAGGCTAATGACATGCCTTCCCATACATAAACTGGAACGGTGACATTCCTAGAGGAGTCTTGTTTGCTGTTCTATAGGCCCGCACAGCTTCATCTAGCTTCAACGACCAATCCTTCCTTGACGGACTCACAACCTTCTCCAAGTTTCGCTTGATCTCTCGGTTTCGACACTTCAGCTTGTCCATTAGTTTGAAGATGGTAGGCTGTGGCAACACGATGATTCACATGATATCTTTCCTTTAACGCAGTGAACTTGCGATTGCAAAAATGAGACCCCTCATCACTGATTATAACCCTTGGCGTACCGAAACGTGTGAATATCTGCTTACGAAGAAAATTTATCACCACCCTCGCGTCATGGGTTAGCAAGGCTTTAACCTCAACCCATTCAAATACATAATCCACTTCCAAAAGAATATACTGATTATTGCATGACGAGAAAAATGGCGCCATGAAGTCGATTCCCTAAACATCAAAAATCTCAATTTTAAGAAGAACATTGAGAGGCATCTCGTCTATCTTGGACATATTTCAAACTCGTTGGCAGCGATCACATCTTAACACGAACTGATGAGCATCTTTAAACAAAGTAGGCTAGAAAAATCCCGCTTGGAGAATACGGGCAGCTGTCTTCTCTCCACCATAATGACCACCATACACAGTAGAATGACAATCTCGCAGAATACTCTCTGTCTCACTATACGGAATGTATCTTCTGATAATTTGATCTGCTCCCTGTCTGAACAAGAACGGCTCATCCCATTGATACCACTTCACCTCATGTAGAAACTTCTTCCTTTGAGCATAAGAGATTTCTGGGGGGAATAACATTACTCACAAGATAGTTTATAATATCTGCAAATAATGGTTCTTCTTCTTGCACCCCAAAAAGTTGTTCATCGGGAAAAGATTCATTGATTAACGTCTTAGAATTTAACATAATTAAGTAAATAATTTTTTAGAATTTAAAATAATAATTAAATGATTTTTGAAAATAAAAGAAATGATTTTTAGAAAATAGAAAATGAATTTTGATTAAATTTTAAAAGAAAAAGGCAAAAACAAGGTTTTTGGGTTTTGTTTCGGGTTTGAGGATCAAACGGCGGCCGTCAAAGAACACGGACGGAGTTCTTGAAGAACACCGCTGGAATCTGGAAAACCCAGAAACCGGCCGGTGAACCTCGAACCTCCGATCGAGTTCCGGCAGGCCCTATACAGGGTCAAAACAACGGAATTTAATCCAGTTTTCACCTCCCACACATTCACAACACCATCTGCAACTCAGAAAATACAACAATGATCTCAAACCAACAACATAAACAAATCCCGGCCAAAATTTGAACCCAACTCCGGTGAACAACTGACAAACATCAAAATTCTTCGATATTGAACCAAAATCAACGTTTAAGGCATCAAAATAAAGCTCAAATCATGTGTAATCGATTCATAGCATCCTACACAACAATCAATCAACATATAATCTAGAAAATCAAATCAAAATTTAATCAAAAACTAAAAACTCAGTTGAACAATTCCTGAAATCAAACGATGCTAACAAGTACTCAAATCGATTGTTCAGGACATGGTAAAGCTAATTATAACATCCAAATCATCCAACAATCATCAGAAATCCAAAAACGATTTTAAGCCAAAAACACAAAAATTGATTTTTATAATTACTTACTCTCAGACCGTGATTTTGGTATCAAAAGAATGAGCTTGATGAAAGGATCAATTTGGTTACTAGAGCTTAATCAAAGGATCAGTAAATCTCTCGGAATCAATGATTTTTTGCTCAAGAATGAAATTCACCCCCACAAATTGTTCTTGAATTTTTTTTAATAAAAATAAAAATGAAATAAAAAGAATTAATAGGCTATTTATATTTTCTAAAAAATAAATACCCCAAAATAAATTTAGGGTATTTTTATCCCCTAATTAAAATAATTAGGCCCAAAAATAATAATTACGGGGAATAATTATTAAATCAATTAAATATAAAATTTATGTCAAAATTCCCCAAAAATTATGAATAATTCAAAAATACAAAAATGTAGGGTATTTGAAATATGTATAACTCTATAAAAATAAAAATATGAATTTTATGGGCTTTAACGTCCCGGTGGGGTCCCGGTCCGTTGATTTTTGAAAAACCGAAACGTTACCTAAATTAACAGAAAAACCCCGAAAACACATAAAATACATTAAACGCACATAAAACGAGATAAAACGAGTACCTCGATAAAGACGCTAATAAACACGCGTCCAGATTGCAGATCGATTTATATAAATGCATTTTAAAACAAATAACAATTAATCAAAAAATTTTCTGGTCCTTGCGGGGCCACAGTTAACAACTATAACACGTAATATCATTGAAATAATCATTTTAAACTCATAAAACACATTATATTTATTTATTCAACACAAAATATTCACATAATTTTCCCAGATATTACATCCTTCCCCCCTAACAGGATTCTGTCCTCAGAATCAACCTAGGAAAACAAGTGAGGATACTTGGTTCGCATTGCGCTTTCCAATTCCCAGGTCGACTCTTCAACCTTGGGATTCCTCCACAAGACTCGCACTAAAGACACAGACTTATTCCTAAGCATTCTTTCATGCCGGTCTAAAATCTGCACCGGTCGCTCTACAAAAGACAAGTCTGGCTGAATCTCGATTGGCTCATATTCTATCACATGGTTGGAATCAGGCAAATAACGCTTCAACATTGACACATGAAACATATTGTGGATATGATGCATGTGTGGTGGTAAGGCTAGCTCATAAGCGACCTTTCTCACACGCCTTAAAATCTCAAAAGGGCCAACATAACGCGGACTCAGCTTTCCTTTCTTTCCAAATCTGGATAAACCTTTGCAAGGTGAAATCTTTAGTAGTACTGCTTCTCTAACTTCAAATTCCATATTTTTTCTGGCAGGATCAGCATACTTGAGTTGACGATCTTGAGCTGCCACTAATCTTTTCAGAATAAGTTCAATCTTTTATTTTGTCTACTAGATCAATTCTGGACCCAAAATCTTTCTCTCACTTTGACCATCTATCTGTGGAAGATACGCGGTACTTATCTTCAACTTTGTTCAGAGACAATCTTGAAAACTTCTCCAAAATTTTAAATTAAATCAAGGATCTCTGTCTGAAACTATGGATACTGGAACTCTATGTCGAACCACAATCTCCTTAAAATACAGATGAACCAACTTATCCAATGAGAATTTCTCGTTGATAGGAAGAAAATGCGCTGACTTAGTCAATCTGTCAATAATAACCTATATAGCATCATGATTTTCCTTGGTTCTCCGTAATCCAACTACAAAATCCATTACAAGATGTTCCCACTTCCATTCTAGAATGTCCAATGGTTGTAACAGTCCACTGGGCCTTTGATGTTCCGCTTTGACTCGCTAGCAAGTGTAACACTTACTTACCCATTCAACAATTTCTTTCTTCATATTCGGCCACCAAAAGTTTTCTCTCATATCTCTATACATTTTCGTACTTCCAGGATGAATTGAATATCTGGAATTGTGAGCGTCTCAAAGAATTTCATCTTTCAGCTCGGCCACATTGGGTATCCATATTCTAGAAGAAAATCTTAAGAATTCTTTATCATCCTTTTGACTCCCTTTCTCTTCTCCTGTCAACTCTTCTTGTTCATGGCTCATTACTTATTCTTGACATCTTCTTATTTTCTCCAATAATTCTGGTTGAAAAGATATTGTACACAACATATCTGTAGACACACTTGAAATACTGACCTCTATTTCAAGCTTCTCAAATTCCTTGATCAAATCCTCAGACGAAGTGATCATGTTAACCTTCTTTTCTGCTTAGAGCATCTGCCACCACGTTTGCTTTTCCTGGATGATAGTTAATCGTACAATCATAATCCTTGATCAATTCGAGCCATCTTCTTTGCCTCATGTTTAGCTCCTTTTGGGTGAAGATATACTTTAAACTCTTATGATCCGTGTGGATCTCACACTTCTCCCCATAAAGATAATGGCTCCATATCTTCAATGTGAATACTATAGCTTCCAATTCAAGATCATGGGTTGGATACTTCTCTTCATGTGGTTTCAATTGTCTTGAAGCGTAGGCTATCACTTTGTTGTGCTGCATCAAAATACATCTTAATCCTTTATACGATGCGTCACTGTAGATTACAAAGTTTTCTTGATCATCTGGTAAAACTATAGCACTGGAGAAGACACTAATCTGTTCTTTAATTCTTGGAAACTCTCCTCACACTTCTCGTTCCATTCAAACTTCTGGTTCTTCCTAGTGAGCTTTGTCAATGGCGTAGCTATCTTCGCAAAATCTTGCACAAATCTTCTGTAGTAACCTGCCAATCCCATGAAAATCCTTACTTTTGTTGGTATTTTTGGTCTCTCCCAGTTGATTATAACTTTAATTTTTGACGGATCCACTTCCACTCCTTTATTACTAATCACGTGCCCAAGGAATCGTACTTCTTTTAACCAAAATTCACACTTGGAAAACTTTACGTACAATTTATCCTGTCACAGTATCTCCAGAACTATCCTCAAATGCTCTGCATGCTCTTCTTCTATCTTGGAATAGATCAAAATGTCATCTATGAACACAATCATGAATTTATCCAAATATTTCTTAAATACTCGATTCATTAGGTCCATGAAAGCTTCTAGTGCGTTGGTTAATCCAAAAGCCATCACCATGAACTCATAATGTCATATCTGGTCCTGAAGGCTGTCTTTAGAATGTCTTATGGCTTAATCTTCAGTTGATGATATCCAGATCTTAAGTCAATCTTAAAAACCATACTGCGCCTCTCAGTTAGTCAAACAAATCATCGATCCTTGGCAATGAATACTTATTCTTAATAGTAAGCTTATTCAATTCTCGATAATCAATACATAGGCGCATACTTCCATCTTTCTTCTTGAAAAATAAAACTGGTGCGCCCTACGGGTATCGGGAGGTAACCCTGGAAGATCATCTGGAAAGACATCTGAAAACTCATTGACAAGTGGAATTGCTTCTTGTGCTGGAACGTCCTTGCTGGAGTCTATCACATTAGCTAAATACGCCTCACAATTCTGATGCAATAACTTCTTCGCTTGAGCTATCGTTAAAAACTTCTTTTCTTGCTTACTCCCTCAAAATATCACTTTCTTCTTATTATCCAACGTCTGAAGTTTCACTATTCTAGTCTTACAATCAATCCGAGCGTTATATTCTGACAACCAATCCATTTCTAGGATAATATTAAATTCTCCCAACTTAAAAGGTAATAGGTTGGCATAAAAATGATGTCCCACTATCTCAATATCATACCTCGGGCACACTCGGTCAACGGGAACTTGGTTCTTATTATCTAGTTCCATCATTAATGCTTATTCTAACAATTCAATTTCATAATGCAGTTTATCGACAAAACCTTTAGAATTAAATGACCTTGTAGCTCCAGAATTAATTAAAACTTTAGCATCTACAGAGTTGACTAGAAGCGTACCTGCAACCACGTCGAAACTCTGAACAACATCCTTCATAGTCATATTGAACGTTCTGGCTTTAGGTTGAGCTGGTGGTCCTTCAATCCTTGTCATCATTTGAGATGATGGTCCTGCAATATTTGGCACATTTACCTCTGGAGCTTGCTCCTTACTGTTGTTAACATAATGCCCTATCTTCCCACATCAGAAACACGTAACGTATGGCATCTGGTTACGACACTCATAAGCATGATGTCCTTTCATGTTACACCGGCAGCAAATAACGTTAGCCTTGCATGGTCCATAATGCTTCTTACCGCACACTCTATAATCTGAAACTGATGGACAACTAGTCTTTTGTTGATTCGGGTTCTGAGATTGATTACCTTGACTTTTCTTTCCAGCTACTAGTCCTTTAATTCTTGGCACCTTTGCAATTGGACCCGATATACTGCAGTTCCTGTAGATGTGTCCAACCTTCCCACACTTGAAACATATAATCCTCGACTTTTTAGCAGATATTCGATTTTTACACTTATTCACGTAGTGTCCTTTCTGATTGCACTTAAAACATGATACATTATCCTTACAAACCCCAAAGTGCCTTTTTCTACAAGTTTTGCAATATGGCAGCGGTGGACAGTTGAAATTTTGCTAATTTGGATTCTGAGTATGACCCTCTGTTAGCTTACTCTTCTTTTTCGGACCCATTATTCTGGTAAGAAAACAAGCAACTTATATAATAATCTGTCAAGCATAGTGTCAGATATGTAGCAATCTTTTAGCATATCCAAATTCCCAAGCATGATCTCTTTTCCAAAATATCATAAACTTGCTACCATATTAACACATGCGACACGATTATCACATAATATTGCTTACTATCTTAAAGAATAATTACACAAAGAAAAATGATGAAGAATTATCCCAAACCTTCCAATTTTTGCTCAAAATCTCAAATAAACCAACAAATGGTGGATAAGGTTGCAACGCAACCTTCCAACCTCTTTCATCCCTTCTTACTATCCTCGGGAACGAACAAAATAGCAAGGCAATGGCATAAAAGCCTAATGCTAAACGCAAAACAGGGAACCTGGACAACTTAGCTATAAACCAACCCAATAACCTAAACTTAACTCTGTAAGAGTTAAACTACACGCGCCTATCTTATGTGATCTTCCTATGGCTTACTTATGACAACCCTAAGCCTGTTTCAGTGACCATAACCTGTGGCTCTGATACCAACCTGTGACGCCCTCCAAATCCGGGGTCTATACTTGGGAGTCACTTACCGATAAACCTCAATATAATAGACACAGCGGAATAAAGTAATAAATATGACCCCTTGCATGCAACTGGATCGATCACAGGTTATAGTATGAAAAAGACACTAATATAAATCAAATATTATTATAACCCATAAATCTATTTAGTTTTACAAACTATTCAAATTTTATTACAAACTACTATACTAACTGTTCGTCTCAAGACAATCTACCTGGAAAGCACACCAAACTATTTACAAGAACACAACTCCTGATCAAACCTGGAATTCAGACCTGCTCTGGCCTAGCTGAAGGATCAAAATGATAAACAAGTATGAGCGAAAGAATTGCTCAGCAAGCAGTATATAATTTATACTTGAAACAATAACATCAATATATCTGAAGAATGAAAGTGAACAACAATATCAGAGTAAACCGAAAACTATTATAAACTTTAATGATAAACCATACTTTGTGATATTTTGGATTAGAATCCTCGAACGACGGTGTGTTGCCGCCGGTGATCAGTCGCGGAGCAACACTGGTATGCCGAAGCATATCCAACTAAACAAACGGGGCACCCAAGGCACACATTGGCCTAGCGAGGTATTATAATCAAGTATAATACATGGCTCACACTGGACCGCCGCCGCGGCCTCTTACGCGACCATCCAATCCATAAAAACATTTTTAATCAAAGGAGCCGGATCAAACGACATCCTTAACCATATAACTCCCCATTTCTCATGGTCCAGAGTCATCTCAACAACTGATGGCGAAGCAACTAGAACAATTAGTTATTCGCTAATCTCATCTCAAAGTTCCACTGTATAGAGTAATTTCAGCGACTTATAAAAACATTTAACTATTCTGAACTTAGAATATGGAAGAATTACTTGCATGATTATGATTAAACAATCTGATAAGCAACTATTAAACTATTCTGAAATTAGAATAGTATGTGAAGTTGCAATTGATATCTGAATAAACAAAGTAATACACTATTCTGAATTCAGAATAGGTGAGAAAACTTGCATGATTATGATTAAACAATCTGATAAATAAAAGGTTAAACCATTATGAAATTAGAATAGTACATAAAACTTGCCTGGTATGCTCGATAACTTCTTACTATAACTTTAACTTATAACTGCTGGCTATCAACTCCATCTAACACTTGACTGCACTCTTTGTTACTCGATTCTATAAACAAAAGGATTATCTTAATTGACAGAACCAAACTCAATTGACGTAACTATACGTCTTGACTTTTACCCAATCGTTTATAACTAATCATAGCATTTTAAAACTATAAACATATAGCATGCATATCACGTAACACGTAATCATGTTATTCATATAACACGTAATCACATAATGCATGTAACACATAAGTCAGGTCGTCAAAAGATAGGACTCAGTACGTTTAGAATTGAAATCGGGTCAATAATAGTATTTATCGATCAGATACCGACTCAGAATGATTCATAAATCAAACGACTTTTCAATACAAAAGAAATAAGGTCTTGAAAGTATTTTAATTGAAAGAGGAATATTTTTCTGAGTCTATACGCGTTCTTTTCGTATTAAACGGACGAACGGTTTATTTATTACGAATAAAATAAGAATTAAATAGGAATAAATCAATTAATAATAATATTAATTGATTTTTAAATACCAAAATATAAATTTTAAAAGCTCAAAAATAATTTTTAGGAATTATTTAAATTAATTATAAATAATTAAACTTTATTTAACTATTTATAAATAAAATTAATTGATTAAATAATTTAATCAATTAATTAAATCCATAAATAGTTAACTGAAATAAATTATGATAAATCAAATAGGATTTTTGAAAATAATAAAAGAAAATAAAATTTTGAATTTAACATAATTAAGTAATAATTTTTTAGAATTTAAAATAATAACTAAATGATTTTTGAAAATAAAAGAAATGATTTTTAAAAAAACAGAAAATGAGTTTTGATTAAATTTTAAAAGAAAAAGGCAGAAACAGGGTTTTTTGGTTTTGTTTCGAGTTTGAGCATCAAACGGCGGCCGTCCAAGAACACGGTCGGAGTTCTTGAAGAACACCGCTGGAATCTGAAAAACTCAGAAATCGGCCGGTGAACCTCGAACCTCCGGTCGAGTTCCGGCAGGCCCTATACAGGGTCAAAACAACGTAATTTAATCCAGTTTTCACCTCCCACACATTCACAACACCGTCTGCAACTCAGAAAACACAACAATGATCTCAAACCAACAACAGAAAAAAATCCCGGCCAAAATTCGAACCTAACTCCGGCGAACAACCGACAAACATCAAAATTCTTCGATATTGAACCAAAATCAATGTTTAAGGCATCAAAATAAAGCTCAAATCATGTGTAATTGATTCATAGCATCCTACACAACAATCAATCAACATATAATCCAAAAAATCAAATCAAAATTTAATCGAAAACTAAAAACTCGGTTGAACAATTCCTGAAATCAAACGATGCTAACAAGTACTCAAATAGATTGTTCTGGACATGGTAAAGCTAATTATAACATCCAAATCATCCAAAAATCATCAGAAATCCAAAAATGATTTCAAGCCAAAAACACAAAAATCGATTTTTATAAATACTTACTCTCAGATCGTGATTTTGGTATCAAAAGAACGAGCTTGATGAAAGGATCAATTTGGTTACTAGAGCTTAATCAGAGGATCAGTAAATTTCTCGGAATCAATGATTCTTTGCTCAAAAATGAATTTCACCCCCACAAATTGTTCTTGAAATTGTTTTTAATAAAAATAAAAATGAAATAAAAAGAATTAATAGGCTATTTATATTTTCTAAAAAATAAATACCCCAAAATCAATTTAGGGTGTTTTTATCTCCTAATTAAAATAATTAGGCCCAAAATAATAATTATGGGGAATAATTTTTAAATTAAATAAATATAAAATTTATGTCAAAATTCTCCAAAAATTATGAATAACTCAAAAATACAAAAATATAGGGTACTTGAAATATGTATAATTCTATAAAAAATATGAATTTTGTGGGCTTTAACGTCCTAGTGGGGTCCGGTCCGTTGATTTTTGAAAAGCCGAAATATTACCTAAATTAACAGAAAACCCCGAAAACATATAAAATACATTCAAACGCACATAAAACGAGATAAAACGAGTATCTCGATAAAGACGCTAATAAACACGCGTCCAGATTGCAGATCGATTCATATAAATGCATTTTCAAACATATAACAATTAATCGGAAAATTTTCAGGTCCTTGCGGGGCCACAAATAACAACTATAACACGTAATATCATGGCAATAATCATTTTAAACTCATAAAACATATTATATTTATTTATTCAACATAAAATATTCACATAATTTTCTCGGATATTACACTGTGGATATTTCAAGTTATAGAGGCATGGTTGGCTCACTTTTATATTTAACAGCTAGTAGGCCAGATATAATGTTTGCTACATGTCTTTGTGCTAAATTTCAGGCTGATCCTAGAGAATCTCACTTAGTAGCTATAAAGATAATTTTCATATATCTGAAAGGAACACCAAAACTTCGTATTTGGTATCCTAGATATTTTGGTTTTGATCTAATTGGTTATTCAGATGCTGATTATGCAGGTTGTAGAATTGATAGAAAAAGTACAACATGAACCTGTCAATTTCTAGGAAACAAGCTAGTATCCTGGTTCAGTAAAAAGCAAAATTCAGCCTCTACTTCTATAGCTGAGGCTGAATATATTACTGCTGGTAGCTATTGTGCACATATTTTTATGGATGCAAACCCAACAGTTGGACTATGGTCTACAGGTGGATAACATTCCTATTTTCTGTGATAACACAAGTGCCATTGCAATGACTGAAAATTCAGTACATCATTCAAGAACCAAGCACATTGAGATCAAGTACCATTTCATTCGAGAGCATGTCATGAATGGTACTGTGGAACTTCATTTTGTTCCAAGTGAGAAGCAACTTGCAGACATCTTTACCAAGCCACTTGATGAATCCACTTTTACTGGGTTGGTAAGTGAGTTAGGTATGCTTAATTATTCCTAAATTGTTTTGATGTCTAAGAAATTTGAAATACATCCAGAATCAAATTTGATTTTTCTTGTCTAAGATGAAATTTTGGCTAAGTCAATATTTACATCTCGACGGATGTTCATTATCCGTCGAAAATGAATATTCGTCGAATTTTATTATCTGTTGAAAAATCAAATATTATTCTGGGTACTTTTTATCTCGATGGATATCTGTTTAATCTTTATCCGTCGAATTGCTTTAATCATAGCCGTTAATTCTATTTATCATTCGTCGAATTTACTTATAGCCTACAAGTATATTTTGATGGATAATCATTAGAATTTCGACATTTTATTCACTTTTAAACGACTATTTTGGGGAAATTTCATTGGGTACTTTATTTTAATTTTTAATTTTCACTTGTTTGTTTCTGAGAAAATATAAAAGCCCCATTTTATTTTCTATTTTGCTTTTATCTTTCTCAAAGCAATTTCTACTAACTCTCTTCGTCTCCAAAGCAAAAACCCTCTTTCTACAACTACTTTCAATCACAGCAATGGCACCAGTAGTCAAAATCATGTCTCAAACTGGATTTGTATATGAGAAGAACAACTTTGTAGAATTTGTGAACAAGGAGATTGCTGCTTCTGAAGACTATCACAAAATGATGGACTTCATTCGAGGCTGCAAACTGAGTTATGCTATGCTTGAATCTCCGGTCATTTATTGTGAAGTTGTTGAGGAAATTTGGACTACATCCGTGTTCAATTCAAAAGATAAGACCATTACCTACTTTCTCAAAGGTAAGGACCACTGCATTAACTGTGATACACTACAAGCATACTTTAAACTGCTCGAAAATAACACTCTTGTTCCACACACCGACACAGATGTGAGAAACATGCTTACTTCTATTGTATCTCATTTATTTCTACTATTTTGACGGATATTGTTCATCCGTCGACTAGTGATTGTATCTCGACGGATGTGCTTAACAGCAATTATCCGTTGAATTTCTCAACTACTATTTTGATGGATGTTGCTCATCCGTTGAAAGTCAGTGCACCACTTGAAATTTCCAAAAATGTTACAAGTGCAGATGATCTAGTAGTTGTACAATCACTATTAGGATTGAGGGAAGGGAGTAAACAGAGTGAGAGGCTGAGTTGCTCTCAGGGAAAAGGAGAGGAAAAGAGTGAACAAATGCAAGCCATTTCTTCCATCTTGGCAAAAGTGAGTGAGAGGAGTCCCACCTTAGATAGTGAAGGTGAGGGTGTGAGGGTGGGATGCCAAGGGGATCCCTTGATGCAACAAAAGATAGAAATTGAGAGAAATGCAGGTACACATGAAGAATGGGAAGAGCCCATTTCTAGTGAGTTAATGGATGTCAATGAGGATGAAAAGAGACAACTAATTCAGACTCTGTCACTTATGATGCTGAGAAATTTACTCACCCTAATCCAGCATATCAAGTTCTTGCTGGACAGGGCAATGAGGCTGCAGAGAAGATTCTGAATTTGGTGCACATAATAACATCCATGCTAAGGGCCAAAAATGCCATCAACTCACTTCCTTCCACAATTGTGAGGATTTTCAGTATAATTCTGTAGCCTCTGGTGATTCTTTTGCTGATGATTCTCTTGGAGAGGGTCATGAAGATGTAGACATGAACATAGGAGGAGAAACTGAAACTCCAGAATGAATGTTTTCCAAAGACTGCATTCTTCATCACTTCAAGTCCATCTTGTTCAATCTAGTTTATGAAATTCAAGTTGCCATTCAGGCCACCAACAACACCAACACCAAGAAACTTCTTCAAACCCATCTGGAGTCTCTACAGTTGCATATAATTCAAGCTCTTCAACATCATCAAAGTATGGATATACTGAAACATGATTTGTCTCAAGTCAAGGAGGATCTCTACAAGAAACTGGATGCTAAACTTCCTGATACTACTATGACCGGTCTCAATCAAAATCTCAGGAAAGATTATAACTTGAAGAACAAAGTTAAGGCCATGGATTCAAGACTTACAAATGTGGAGAAATCAATGGCCAAGATACTTACAAATCAGGAAACTCATACAAGTCTGCTACAATAATTGGTGGCTGCACAAACCTCAACCCCTACTCAACTTGATGCTAACAAAGAGGGGGAGAATAATGCAATCGTTCTGGTTAGTAAGGGGGAGACAGTTAGTGAGGGGGAGAAAGTGCACATTCAAGTCAGTAAGGTGATTGTTCCAGAAATTACCTTCATAAAGCCACCAATGATAGACATCATTGACCTGATACAGATAGCAGCAGCTGAACTAGAGCGGAAAGAGAAATGGAAAAAGATTGATAAGGAGATTGAGAAGAATTTTAGTCCAATTGCAAAACTTGATAAACTAGTGAAACACTTCACTCAATTGAGACCAATTTCAATCAATGAAATGAGCTTAGAGAATTAGGAAAAAGGTAAACCCTCATCAAGAAGACTTCTACAGGCCAATGTGATTTTACATCCAAAGAAAAACTACTCAAAGAATTCAAGCAAAAATCCAATGGACCTAGTCTATGCAACTCCAAAGCCTAATGAAGAGAAGCTGCTTGGTAGATCTATTGCTTATCACAAAGATCCAAGAGACTCAGTCTTGAAGAAGAGAATTGCAAAAGTCTACAGGCATGGAAAATTGATCTGTGTGATGGCTGGACATCCACAATTTGCAAAAGCAAAGAAAGAAAAAAGGTGAGGCTCAAACAATAGAAAAGGCAAGCTGTCTCAGAAGCCAAAAACCAAGCTAAGAAGCTTGCAACCACAGAAACTGAAATGCCTGCTGTGATAGCTGAGTCTGTGAATGAAGAAAAGAAAGAGGAACCAAAGCAGACAAAAGTACCAAGACAGAAATTCAGAGCAAAAAGGAAGCTGGATTTTGATGAAGAGAAGGAAGAGTACATGCCAACCCAATCTACCACCAGAAGTCAACCAACGTTGCCCATAATGGAGCAGGCTGAATTCAAGGTTTATTTTGATACAAATTTCCATGGTGAACCCATAGATTGGGAAAGCCTACCAATCCATGATCTAAACATCCCAATCCCAACCAAACCAAGAAAAACAAAGAAAAGAGCAGTCAAACAAGCCAAATCTGTCAGACTTCAATCCAAAGCCTTAGCCAAACCCAAACCGACGGTCAGCAAGGGAGATCAACTTAACATCTGTGACATCAAGGAGTTTTTAGACCTCAATCTCTATCTGGATCAGCTAGATGAAGTAAGAGCTATTGATGCTCACAAGAAGCTTCCAGAGAGATTGGTGTTCAGGTACAAGGGTGCAAAAGAGATGACTTGGCCTCTTCACAGAATTCTCAATAAAGGCTATTCTGTCTTAGTGAAAATATTCTCCTCAATAAAGAAGAACTTTGGGTTCAATATTGTTGCCAAAAGGGAGATACTGAATAAAATTGAGAAGATAAGAGATAGTTGGAGTGACCCAAATACACTCCCAAGAGTCTTATCTATTCCCTACAATGGAGATATAGTGCATTTGAGGCCATACTGGATGATGGAGTTCAAGGATGAGAAGAACACCAGAAGATTCTCCAGATTAGAAGATTAACTAAAGATTTCAAGCAATGAAAATCTCATGGAGATGCAAGAAATGCAGGATCAGACTAATGAAGATGAATCTGAATTCTACATGCAACTTCAATACCAGATTGAAGAGAATAATGAGAAATTGGGAAATAAGACTAGACATTCAAGGAAATAAGATAAATTTGCTCAGTCTAAAGGAGCACCTTAACATGGCTTGTGAGATTTTCTATGAACCTTCCTTTGTATAATTTTCAATAAATTGCAGCACTTATCAATTTTATCTACTATTAATCAGTCTGTATTTATAAGATGTTTTGTTATCATCAAGTTTCTCTTAATTTAAGCCTATAATTCCAGTAGACATAAATTGGGGGAGATTGTTAGGAATATGTCATAGGCTTGATGATAAGTTCACCAAAACACCTTAGTAGATTTAATTTAGTATTTTTGTAGCTTTCAACGAATGATTTACTTTAACATCCATTGAGAGAGTAGCTTATGTATCAAAAAGTTTTGTAACACATTCCTGCATATTGTAATGCCTTAGAGAACCAGGAGTTGTAGGATATTCTAAGTCATGTTGACTACTAGATTGATATGCAAGATATGTTGGTTAATTATAAATATTGGATGCCTTGTAATATTGTATAAGTGAAATAGAGTTAACTGCCATGAAGATACTCTCAATGGATGTTCCACAAGGTTTCAACGGATGATCAACTAGAGTCTCGACGGATGATCAATCAGACACTCAACGGATGATCCAGCAAAGTTTCAACGGATGATCCAACATAGTTTCAAAGGATGATCAAATTCAAAAAGCAGTTGATAGTGACTTGACAGTCAAATGGGTTGATTGTATACAAATGAAATGTGGCAACCTATTAACAGGTTTTAGAGAACAAAGAAGCATTTTCATTTCCATGCTTATTTGAAGAAAATCAAAGATACTGGATGGAGAAATGAAGAAGCATGTGATTAGACAAAGACATATTTTGTTTTATTAGTTTGTCTTATTCACTTGTATCTTGGTAATATATAAACCAAGAGTAGCTAGTAGTAAATTAAGCAATCAACAAGAGAAATAAAAAAATCTGTATCTGTGAAGAATTTCTCTGTTCCTTGTAATTCTACTTGTAAGCAGCTGTGTGCAAACCTTGCATCACAGAGTTCTCAATCTTATATATATCTCTGGTGGAAAAATTTAATCCACCAGAAAGTTTTTAAATACTTGTGTTTAATTACTTTGTGTTTGATTACATCATTATTTTCATTCCATATTTTTGCTTAATCAAACAATGTTATATATATATTTGAGATAAAGTAATTCTTGAAATTGAAAAAGAACCAGAATTACATTCAACCCCCCCTTCTGTAATTCTTTGTTAGATTATTTGGGAATAACAATTGGTATTAGAGCAAGCTCTTGAGGTACAAAGAGTTTAAAGATCACAGTAACTAACAAGATGAGCAAAAAAGATGTTGGAGTAAAATTCCATTTCTCGACAAAGACAACTATCACCACTGGAAGGTGAAAATGCACCTGCATCTCTCAAGATTAAGCATATATGGATTGTATTGAGAAAGGCCCTCATGTTCCTATGAGAGCTGCTACAGGCAATGAGCAGTCTATCCCAAAGCCTAGAGTTGAATGGTCTGAACCAGATATTGAGCAAGTTCATAAGGATAAGAAGGCCATGAACATTTTGTTTAATGTTGTTGATGGTGACATGTTTGACAACATTATCAATTGCAAAACTGCTAAGGATTTCTGGGATACAATTCAAGTTATATGTGATGGAACTGAGCAAGTAATGGAAAACAAGATGCAACTCTTGATTCAGCAGTATGAGCACTTTCATTGTGAAGACAGTGAAACATTAACTGTTAATCCCAAATAATGCAACAAGAATTACAGAAGGGGGTTGAATGTAATTCTTACTCTTTTTTTTAATTTTAAAATTGTTCTTACTTAATATATAACTGTGTTTGATTTTGCAAGAAGTGCGGAATTGAAATAGCATAGAAATCAAAGCACAAAGTAATAAAACACAAAGATTTAAAACTTCCTGGTGGATTAGAAATTATCCACCATATATATATATATATATAAAGATAAGAACTCTGTGATGCTTGAATAGCACACAGCTGCTTACAAGAGAACTTACAAACTTACAGAGAAATTCTTAGCAGATATAGCTTTATCTATCTCTCTGAAAATTTTGCTTACTTGTTTATTTGTTCTACTTGCTACACTTGGTATATATATCGCCAAGTTACATGACAGTAAGACAAGACAATAAGACAAAACAATATTTAGTCTAACTTCATGCTGCTTCATTACTCTAATACAACATCTTTGAATATCTTCATAATTGCATGGAAATGGTAATGCTTCTTTATTCTCCGTTTCCTGTAATTAGGCTGCCACATTCCATTTGCAAACATTCGACGCATGTGACTGTGATATCACTATTAACTGCTATTTTGAATATGATCATCCGTCGGGACTATGTTGGTCATCCGTCGGGAGCCTTGTTGATTATCCGTTGATAGTATTTGTAGATCATCCATTGGTAGTCTTTCTGTCACTTGACTCCTTTTCACTTATACATAATTACAAGACATCTTATATTTACAATTAGCCAACCTATTCTGTATATCAATCTAGTAGTCGACATGACTTAAAGAATCCTACAACATCTACTCAACTAAAACAATTTTGTTTGCAGAAATGTGCTACAAAACTTATTGTTACATAAGCTACACTCTCGATGGATGTTCAGTTGTCATCCGTCGAGACTATATTAGAACATCCGTCGAGAGCTACAAAAACACTAAGTTAAATCTACATTGGTGTTTTGTTCAACTTATCATCAAGTCCACAACATATTCCTAACATTAACTGACATTTTTAGTAGTTTTAAAAAACTGCTAAATGCTCTAAAGCTGCATGGAAGAATCTACCAGACAAAGGATTCTAATCTCAAATTCCTTAGATCTCTACCAAAGAAATGGAAGCCTATGACAGTCTCTCTTAGAAATTCCCAAGATTACAAGGAATTCACTTTGGATAGACTGTATGGCATTCTAAAGACCTATGAGCTTGAGATAGAATAGGAAGAACAGCTGGAAAAAGGAAAAAGGGAGGATCCATTGCATTAGTTGCTGAGCAAGAGAGAGAGAAAGAGATGAAGATAGAAGCTGTGGAATCTGTACCAAACCCTAGAGTTTGTGAAGGCAAAGGAAAAGGGTTAGTAGCTGAACATGAAGACCATCTTAATCATGATGATATGGATGACATAGATGAACATCTAGCTTTTCTATCCAGAAGGTTTGCCAAGCTCAAATTCAAGAAGAATTTTGGTGCATCCAAGCCAAACAGAAATATGGTTGATGTAATAACTCGAATTTTTGAGACATTGTAGAAACATTTAATAAATATTAACCCTGGCAGACGGGAAAAACTTTTTAGCCCACACTATATAGTGCATGAGAAAATGAGTTTCGGAGTTGATACTTTGATTATACGTACCAAATGAGTGTATGTAAACGCTATTAGTTTTCGAAGAAAACGAACTTTGAAAAACGGCCATATTTACGAATTGTCGAGGATTACGGGAATCACAGTATAATTACGAATTTAAAACCCTATGGATTTATATCCAAGTATGATAATTCAAAATATAAGGAATAAATACGAAAAGAAATTACGTCGCGAACCATTTACGAGAAAGTATTACGAAAACGTTTAAGCGATCGAGCGAACACGTAAACGATTAAATAAACGTAACGCACTAACCATGGTAGAAAAGTAACCATGGTTACTTTATCAAATAGTGAGCTAAGGTATAGGATGATCAACCAAGGGCTAGCAAATAGTAAGCTAAAGAGTTAAACCAAGTAGCTTAGCTTGTAAACTACAAAGGCTAGCTAGTTTTGTCTCAAGATTTGGCAACCAAGATCAAATCCTAGGATATATACTAAGGAATATAAAAAATCAACTACAAGCTATCACCACATTATTTTCAAGAAGCTCCCAAGAAGCAACACAAAATTTCTCTCTCTCCCCCTAAAATAAAGCTCCATTCGGCCCTTCTCTCTAAAACAAAGAAATCAAAAACAAATCATCAAGCTCTAGCCATGGATAAATCCTCCCATTAATTCTCAAGCTTCCTACCAACCAAACTAAGGTAAGATACATCTTTGAGCTCTTTTTATCAAGGTTTGATGGGTGAAATAAATTCAATAAAGATGATAATGAATAGTGTGAATAATAATTCTTCTTTTGTTTCTTGATTTTAATGGTTGTTTTAGGTTTCAAAAACCATACTAAGCACTCCCAAGATTTCACAATCATTAAGAAAACATCTCAAGCTCTCAAGAAAGGTATAAATCTTTGACCCAACCTTATTTAAGATTTAAGTTCAAGATCCTTTTAGAACATAATTGTAAACCTAGTTTTGGTGGAAGTATTGTTGTAATCTTGATGTTTAGTTAATTAGAATTAAGGTTGATTGTTGTTACCTCAAGAACATGATTTTATTGAGAGTAGTTAGTGTGGTGATTATAATATGTTAATTGTTGGTGGTAGTATAAAGATTTAAGGCATAAACGAAACTCCGATCGTAACCGTAATCTCGCTAAAATGAACAAAACGTAACTTTAAGTTTCGGTAGAAAGTCCCGAAGATGTAAACTGTAGTTTCTTGAAAATAACCCTTAATTATGATAGAAAATGTTATAAGGATTTTTTATGCACTTGAATCACTTGATTCCGATTTACGGATCAAAAGTTATGGCCGTTTTACTAAAAGTGATTTACGCGACAAAAACTGCTACAAATTACGAACTTTGAAAATAAAAGGGATCGACTTAAAAATATTCATAAATCATGAAATTTTTACAGAGAGTAGTAAATTGAGTTTCCTAACAGCCATAAAATTTCAAGTGAAAATAATTATGTTTCAATTTTATAAAAATATCGGAGCCGAGACCGCGCGATTAGAAAACCGTAGAATCCATAAGCGGAACCGACGATCAAAAATGAAATGTACTTAAGATACTTTGAAAAAGAAAGCGACCATAATGTGAATAAGAAATTTAAAAAAATAATAAGGGTAATATAAGTTGAGAGGGTGCATAATAAGTAGCGCATGAGTGCAAGTCGCCGTTAATTAGAACGGGACCTAACGAAACGAATTGTGTTTATGATTATAACATTCCGAGCAGAACCTAGAGCATTCTCCAGCTCGAGATACCCATGCAAGTTTTCAAACCCTACCTTTTTAGAACTGTTGTGTTGTGATTGCTTTTAAATACTACAATATATAAATGATAAATGTTTTATGGAGATTTATAAATTGTTATATATTGAATCATAAGATATGATGATTTTGGTATAATAAAAGTACCGGATTTGAAACGATATATTTAGATCGAGGATTGGTCGGTGTAAGTTTATAAAAAAAAACGGAAGTATTCCGGAGTTGTTATATTTGAGAAATGTTAACGCTAGAGAGTAGCGTGACATGTATATTATAGACCGAGAGTCGGTCGGTATGTATATTATAGTAAAAACCCGGGAATCATCTCGGTGATGTTTTGGACGATCAAAAGTCTGCACTCATTTTATTCCAAGGGACTCGATGTCCACTTGCGAAACATTAAATACCTCGAACTTTTATTGAAACGATTTCCAAAGACCTTATTTCCCTCAACTAGTTTTAATTACTCGAATAATGGATATTATTTCATTGTTCGTGTATTATAGGATAAGTATTCTCCAACGATTATTTATTTCAAACCCGATTTATTATTAAAGATTACTTTAAATTACTTAAACATAAATTAGTTGAGGAATATTATTTCAAATATTCTTTTAAAATATAATTATTCGAGGTTTAATTATTTAACGATTAATATTTAATTATTAAATATTTTTTAAATGATTTATTATGATTTAAAGATCATAGAACCTGATTTAAAATACTTACTGATTTTCGAAAAATCATTCGAATAATTTTAGATCGTCGAAGAATAGTATCTCGACTTATTTTAAATATTTTGGATATAGTTTCAAAAGAAACTCCCCTCTTATTTAATTATCTGTTGACAACGGTCAACTCACATCCTTAGTACTTCCTCCGAAAAATTTGAAAGTACGTATACATATACATATATACGCTAATAAAACAAGCTGTTTCTATCAACAAGTGAAATGCTTGGGGGAACTTCGATGTGGTTCGAGTTCTCAAGATATGATAGAATTCTGTTAAAGGACAAGGGAGGGATAGACTCTGGTACTATGTGTGCTAGATGGACTACCAAAGGTACCGCAGGCATAGGTACCCTGTGTACTCAAGAACTTGTGAAGTATGTGTATACCCAAAAATGGGACACGTAGCCCGAATGCGGAAAGGGTGATAAGCGGAATACGAAGGTGTCGTCCTTCTACTGGTAGAAGAGGTTACTATTTCCATAGTACGACTGATCATCGTATGCGGTGGCTCCAACGAATGTCCTATTCTTCCAATTGGAATTGTGATGCAATACCGTAACCCAAGCCTAGGTGGTGGGTTTACTATTAAGGTATTCGCAGGATAATAAAATCCATTAAAGAATTGTTTTCATAAGAAGGTGAGTATCACCAGAGAAAACTATTTTTGAATAAAACATAATTATCATATATGATGTTTTACGTGAGTTTATCATACAATCATTTCATACTGTACATTATTATGCTGGGCATTATATCTGACTCTTGCTTTCTTTTAAATGACACAACATAACAGATAACCAGTATATCGGTGTGGGACTTAGTCGTTTGCAGTCATGGAGAGAATCCCTGACAGCTTTATCTCAGGTGGGCCAGAGTATCAGATAGGTATAAGATATCTGTCATAATTATTGTAACTTCATATAGAGGTTATGAATAATTATTTGAGATCCTGTAAAGTACATTTGAGTTTTAATAACAGATGATACTTGTTGTACATTGTTCAAAAGGCTATAACTTGTGAGTGTGTGAGATTGGGGATATGTGATATGGAATTATTGAATTATTGAATTAATGCAGGTTACACATGATTGAAGGATTGCGTGACGACCCAGATTCCTGACCCCGGATTTGGGGGCATTACAGAAATGGTTTCAGAGCAATAAGTTATAGTACTCATAGACGAGAGTGTTAGGAGTCTGTCTAGATGCGAGATTTCGTAAGAGCTCATATAGAGTTCATCATTGGACTACCAGATATAGCCTCAATGGTAGGTTAGGATAAGTGTATATTTGAGGTATTAAAGTATGACTAATAGGACCATTGGAGATGATCAGAATAATGAGGAGAAAAATTTGAATCATATTTGATTTGGCAAGGATGTGGATGTAGAACTTGGAGCTGAGTCTCCAAGGAAATTGGGGTAAAGACGGTATTACCAACACCATATGTTCATTGTGATAACACGAGTATGGTTACTCGTAGTTCTTTATAGGTTGCCCGTGAAGGGGCATCACATGTGAGGACCATGAAGTCTAATTATTAGTATACAGTTGAGGTTATTGACCCAAACTAGTTGACGGTGTCATTTTACCAATGATGATTTGAATATCGTATTAATAACGAATTCAGTAGAAATAGTGTTATGACCGGCATTATCTGTAATATTATTTGTGGACTTGGTATAATATTAGAGCCGAATGTAAATATACCTAATGATTGTACGTTTGTGTGAATGAAAATTCTGCATTATAAATTTGCTTTATGTAGTATATGATTTTTTTAAAATAAGAGTTTATTTATTTCTCTTATTTTTGATTTATAAAGAATATTCTAAAACTTGGAGAAATTTTCTTTTAAAAGTTATTTCGTTCACAAATTTCAAAAGTGATTTTATAAAATTTCTAAAAATCCAAGTTATTTTATGGTATAAATTTTATAATTTTTGAACTTGTATTTTATTTTATAAAAATAAATATTTAAAAATTTTATTTATTATAATTAGCAAATTACATGGAAGCCCTTGCATGCAAATCACTATTCTCTTAAAGGGCAAAGGAGACCTTTCCAACCCCACTAATTTATTTGTTGATTATCAAATTACAACACTAACCTTGCATGCAAAATGGCCTAACTCTACCTAGAGGTCATTTTTGTACATTCTCATTTCCACTCATTCTTTTTGCCAATAAAACCAAAAACAAAGTGGGAGAAGTCATTTTTCACTCACTCCACACTCCAACACACCTCATTTTTCTCTCCTCCCCTCCCTCCCTTTTGCTCTCGGCCGAAGCCCCCATCCCCCACTCCCTTCCATTTTTCATTCCTTTTCTCATCTTCCCTAGTGTAAATCTTCCACCTACATTTATTTTATATACTTCCCAAGAGTTTTGTGACTTGGGAGATGAAGTTTCATGGTTGCATGTGTAGCTTTTGTGTGATCTCCAAAGAGAAACTCTTGATTTTTGTGAATCCAAAAGCTCTCTATGAGATATATTTTATATATGTGTTAACTAAGTGTTTTATGGAGAAACCATGCTTTAAAAACCTTTGCATGCTACTGAAATTTCATTATATAATCATGTTTAGCCATGCATGCTAGTTTTAAGATTTTAATATGATGATCAACCATGTTGTGCATGCTACTCTTTTCGAAATTATGTTTTTATGTTTAAAAATCTATAAATTCGAAATATTTGTACTTGAGATAGATTGTTTCCATGATATATTTCTTATTAATAGATAAGAGAAGATATATTTCATGATTATTAAGGAAGAGTAATAGGTATAAGTCGAATTTGCAAGAATTTAAACTTTATGTTTTAGCCGATATCTTGTTAAGTATTTTTCATGAGTTGCATGTTATATTTTTATTTGCATGTTGATGTTCTTGGGCATGGATGATCTTTCTCCCCTGTTGAGGCACTATTTTAGGATGTTGATGCACTAGGTTTGCTTTAGTAAAGGTTGGATGCTTGGTTAATAAGTGGGAGTCGAGGTGGAAAGGGATTAGTTAGTGTTTGCATTTTTCCAGATTTGATGCACTAGTTTATGGAGAAGTTTTGAATAAGCATTTGTTGTGCACTTTGAGACCCAAGACACCAGAAGCTAGCACTAGGAGTATATAAAAGGTTTTAGGTGTTTGTTGGAGGTTTGTAAGTCATTTGGTTAGGTGCACGAGTGAAATCACAAAATCTGTCCAGCAGGGGACAGTTTTGTTGCAACTTAGAAATAGGAAGTTTTGACCATATCATGGGTAGGCCCTCATTAGGCCCTGTTGAGCCTTAGTTAGAGGGAGTGTCAGAGGAGTTTTTCCAGCCATATTTCATAGGATATGAGTTAGAATCATGTGTCACAAGTTAGTTCAAGTCAGGGCATTTTCTGCCCAGAAAAACAGGGGAACCATGGACTTTAAGCTTAGGCCCAGGGAGGCCCAAGCTAGGCCCTTGAGCCACATCAAGTTTGGGAGATGCCTTATGATCAGAAGAGTCTAGTGTAGAAGTTTTGGAGGTAAACTTGTAGTGTAAGAGTGTCTAATGCACTCAAGAAACCATAGATGTCATTCTGAAATTTACCTTAGTAAGCACTTTCACTTTCCACATAGTTTTAGAGCACTTATGAGTGAGACCTAGGTTGACCACTATAGTTGCAAGATAGCATAAAGCCAGTAGAGTGAAAGACCCAAGTGAGGGTCAATAGGTTTTGTATTGTTTAGTAAAGGCACATCGAGTTAGGAGACCAAAGTTGAAGACTTTGTCTAGTTTAGCGATCAAGTGACTTAGTTGGGGATCGAGATCATCCAAGCCTAGTGTTGCATTATGGTGTGTGTGTGATATTATTTGGTATTACAATATGATATGTGAGTATATGTGACTATGTGTACTATTGTATTTATAAGGTGATTATAAATTGCATGCATATAGGCCTAAGTGCCATTTATGTTTAATTTTGGGTTGTAAATAGGTTGCGTTGGTGAAGGTATATTATAATGAGGTTATTATTAATTGTGTAGGATCTCGAGACGAGGATAAACTTTCCATAAAGGTCGAGTAAAGCTTCCAGTTGCTCCTACCTGCCAGACCAGTCCAGCCTTTCTCAAGGCAAGTGATTCAACCTGCTTTTTCGTTTATACTGCAAATATGTGATAACTAGTTCCTATATATATATGATGCGAGTATCCTAAGTCATCTTTTTATACTTGAACCAAGTGATTCTCAAATCTATCTTCGTATTATATAGAAATGCCATGAACCCTCAAGCACATATTGCAAGTAGATCAAAAGTCGTATCATGCTAGTATACCAAAGTAATGGTGATGCCATGATAAAATAGAGATTTGTTATAATACTTTATTGATCCTTCTGATTAGCATGCTATTGATTCCTGAGAAATCTTGATATTGCACCCTGATGCTTTGATTCAACTCTTGTAATAACCTCTATAGAAACTTTATCTTGATACCTAAAAGCCAATCATTTCTTAAAGTCATTCATGATTGTTTGATAACCCTATCCTTACCCTAAAGTTTGACATCCTGATATACCTTAAGCTAATGATCACTTTCTATATACCTTAACACCTCTAGTATACTTGTAACCAGTGATGCTTATCTTCTTAATGTTCTAATACCTATACCTTGTCTAAAACCATTGCTTTAAGCCTAGTTTGGCATTAATCCTTCCTATTATCCAAAAACCCTACTAAATCTCCTTGTCCAAATCCTTGTAAATAGAAACTGTTCAAGTACCTCGATAGAATAAAGTCTAGTGAATCATGGCCCTGAGATTTTGTGACATATTTCCAGTGTTTCAAAGTTGATCTATAATCCCTTGATAAAGATGTTTACTATTTAAGAAATTTTTATTATCAATCGGCATCAGTTTTTGAAATGAGTAATATATGGATCTTCAGTCCCAAAGGGGATAGATGCTTTCTTTGAATAGTGGATCTGGACTGAGACGCGAGTCCTTTCCACACTTATATTGTAGGCTTAAAAGTTACCTAGGGATCCCATTAATGTTTTAGAACCCAGCGAGGTTCGGGATTACTTCGCGGCTGATCACCGGCTGTAATCCGTAGCGTCATAAAATAATTTTGATTAAGATATGATTTTGAAAATGTTTTGATTCAAGCAAATGATGCCATCACCCAAAATTTCATCTCTTGTTATTATTAGTTATATCTTCGCATTGTCATTCTTTAATATATATATCTCGATTTTTGTTTTGTATCGTATTGTTTAGCACTTGTTGAGCATTTGGCTCACTCCTTGCTTTAGCCCTGATATTACAGCTAGCAGCTATGGTTAGATTGAAGCAGACAACACGTAAGACTTGTGACGCCGATGCGTATGTCCGAGCTCAGGTAGAATAAGGGATAGTTTTGTGTGAGGACATGATGCTAAAACTAGTTGTAATAGTTAGTAGTATTGGGATGTTCCATACCCTAAACTGTAAGATCTTGGATTCAGATGTATTTACTTTCTTTTAAATATTGTAATAGTTATATATTATGTTTTGTTTAGTTGGGGGGTGACAGGTTTTGGTATCAGAGCTACGGTTTATAGTCCCTGGACAGCCCAATTAAGTTATAGAATATAGGTTATAAATAATATGCGAGAGAGTAGGTTAAGTAAATTTATTATTAATACTCCTTTTATTGGTTTGTCAGCAAAGGGCGCACTCCTCGTCATCCTCTGGGTCGGACGACACTATTGCTTTCTCCGTGTATGCTGAGTTGAGGCGCGAGTTTGACATGCTTCAGGGCAAGTACGACCGACTGATAGACCGATTGAAGAACGAGTATCCGGAAAGCCGAAACTATGAAGGGGAGCCTAATGAGCAAATGACTACGAGACTTGAAACTTTGGTTCAGTACGTCAACACTAAGCTTGAGGAGATGCCATCGCACCGAGACCGCACCAGCCAGTACATCATCCAGATGGTGGCGGATGAGCTCCAGAGCATTGTGAAGACGCTTCGAGAGGAGAAGACTACCAAGCCCCGTTCCGATGGAGTGGAGCCTTAGTTCTTTCCATTATCTACCTTTCATGTTGTTGTATTATCGGACTTCATAGAATTCCCAGTTGTTTCCTTTAAATAAACATGTTATTCCTAGAATCAGACTTTGTTCTAATCCTGATATATTGTGACCTTTAAATTTCAATTATTATGCACTATCGTTCCATTTGCTTTCAACTGTTATTTTACGCCTTTATATGCATCACCATATTTGTTTAATTTGAAACTTGACCTCATATGTAAATAAGAATGCCATGCGATACCCTCGAATTATTTCATCATTCATACCTGTTTTGACATAACTCTTATTTCAGGATCATGCCACCCAAAAAGAAGAACCCAACAACCATATCTACCACATATCCAAATATTCTTCGATTACTGGAAACCTTACAACAGCAAACCAACGCTATAGCTTAACAATAAATAACTCTTCAATAATGATTTGAAAACCAAGATAACCGTGAACCACACCAACCACCTGATCCACCGGTACCACCTCGACAAGTTGTCACTTTCAATGCTTTTCAGAATGTGAATCCACCTGCATTTCATGATACCACTGATCCAATAATAGCTAACACATGGATTAAGGAAATAGAAAGGGCTTTGGAGTTGGGAGTTGGTACAGTTAGGGGATGATCAGAAGACACCATATGCTACTTACTTCTTGAAGGGCGAAGTCATCTATTGGTGGGAATCAATAAAAGCTATGGAAGTAACTCAGCAAGTTTTTTGGGAAATATTTAAGAAGTTAATTCTGGAAAAGTATTACCCTAAGTACATGCAGAATCAGATGGAGCTTAAATTTCTTGAATTGAAGCAAGGGAATATGTCTGTACTGGAGTATGAGAAAAAGTTCACAGAGTTGTCAAGGTTTATGACAAAGTATACCAACAGTGAGGAGGAAAAAACAAAGAGATTTCAACAAGGATTAGAGCCTTGGATCAGAGATAGAGTGGCTATGTTTGAGCTTGATACTTATGTAGGAGTAGTACAGAAAGCTGCTCTGATTGAGAACAATGGGATGCAGTCAAGAAAGGAAAGGGATAACAAGAAGAGAAAGGTTCCATTTTATGGAGAAAAGTCTGAAGCCGGAAATTCACAAGATTGGAATGTAAAGATGATTGGATTCCATAAGGGCGGAAATTTTCAAAAGAAGGGAAATTTGAACAAAAGACAAGAATCAAAGGGGAACAACCAGGCAAGCCAAGGACAAGTTGGAGAAAACAGATTTCAGAGACCAGAATGCAAGCATTGTGGAAGAAGGCACCCCAGAGTGTGTAATAAGCTGAGCATGATATGCTATAGGTGCAACCAGAAGGGACATTTGGCAAACGAGTGTAAGATGCCGAAGCTAGGAGTTACATGTTATATGTTACAAGTGTGGAAAGACTGGACACATAGCTAGGGAGTGCAAGACAACTGGACCAGTCAAAGCTCTAATGAATATGGCAAGTACCAGTGCAAGCGTGCCAGCCGAGGTATTGGCATTACCTCCACCACCTACAACAACTCCACAAGCAACAGCAAGGACATTCGATTTGAAAATGAAGGACGCTGTTCAGAACTCTGAGGTGATAGCAGGTACACTTTTACTAAATAATGTCAAAGCTAAAGTATTGATTGATTCGGGAGCAACGAGATCTTTCATATCAGAAACTTTTGTTGATAAACTTCAATGTGATAAAATGGTTATGAACAAGGTAGTAAATGTGGTAATTGCGAACCAAGAGAAGATTCCTGTGAATCAATTCTGTCCGAAGTGTGAGATTGATATTTCGGGGTATAAGTTTTCAGCCGACTTGATACTCTTCAAGTTGGGAGAGTTCGATATAATTTTAGGTATGGATTGGTTAGGGAAGAATAACGCCTAGATTAATTGTAAGACCAAGAAAGTGTATTTAAAGACGAAGAGTGGAGAGAAGGCAATATTTAAGGGGTAGAGGCAAGAGCAACTGTTTCTTACAATCGTTCATGCTAAGAAGTTACTTATAAAAGGTTGTGAGTCGTTCTTAGCTTATGTAGTGGATTCAGAAAAGGGAAACCCCAGCATAGAAGATATTCCCGTAGTTAGTGAATTCCCAGATGTGTTTCCAGACGAACTACCAGGCTTACCGCTAGATCGACAAATCGAGTTCGAGATCAACCTTGCTCCGGGCACAGAACCAGTTTCAAAGGCCCCATATAAGATGGCACCAGCAGAAATGAAAGAGTTGGCGAACCAGCTACAAGAATTATTGGATAAAGGAGTGATACGGCCAAGTACGTTACCATGGGGATCACCTGTTCTGTTTGTAAAGAAGAAAGATGGAAGTATGCGGCTATGTATAGATTATCGGGAATTGAATAAGGTGACGATTAAGAACCGCTACCCGCTACCAAGAATAGATGACCTATTTGATCAGCTGAAAGGAGCAAAGTGCTTTTCAAAGATTGACTTGAGATCAAGATACCATCAATTAAAGATCAAAGAAGAAGATATTCCCAAGACAGCATTCAGGACCAGATACGGACATTATGAATTCTTAGTAATGCCTTTTGGATTGACTAATGCTCCGACAACATTTATGGACCTGATGAATCGGGTATTTAAAAAGTATTTGGATAAGTTCATAGTGGTATTCATTGATGACATCCTTATTTATTCAAAGTCGGAAGAAGAACATAAGCAGCATCTATGGATAGCATTGGAGATACTCCGACAAGAGAAGTTGTATGCCAAGTTCTCTAAATGTGAGTTTTGGTTAAAGGAAGTTCAATTCTTGGGACACGTCTTTGGAGATGAAGGAGTTAAAGTAGATCCAGCAAAGATTGAGGCAATTATGAGTTAGGAGAGGCCAAAGACACCTACAGAAGTGCGAAGTTTTCTAGGATTGGCAGCGTATTATAGAAGGGTTGTCAAGGATTTTTCGAAAATTGCCACGCCATTGACTAAGTTAACCAGGAAGAATCAGAAGTTCGAATGGAATGCAGAATGTGAGGATAGCTTTCAAGAGTTGAAACAGAGATTGGTAACAGCTCCGGTGTTAGTACTACCAGACGACCAAAGAAACTTTGTGATTTTTAGCGATGCTTCACATAAAGGATTGGGCTGTGTGCTAATTCAACACAGTAAGGTGATCGCGTATGTGTCAAGACAATTAAAACCGCATGAGTTGAAGTACCCGATGCATGACTTGGAACTAGCCGCCATAGTGTTCGCACTTAAGATTTGGAGACATTACCTCTACGGGAAAAGTGTGAAATCTACACGGATCACAAGAGTTTAAAGTACATTTTCACTCAGAAGGAGCTCAATATGAGGCAAAGGAGATGGTTGAAATTGATTAAGGACTATGATTTTTCGATAAATTATCATCCTGGAAAGGCGAACGTTGTAGCCGATGCTTTGAGTAGGAAGGAAAGATTGAATATGATAGCAACACCAAAAGAATTATCTGAAGAGATTAAGAAATTTGGATTGGAACTTTGTGATTGTGGAATATTTGAAGAAGTTTGTCATGCAATGACTTTTCAGCCAATACTAGTGGAAAAGATAAGGAAATGTCAGGAAGAAGTAATGGAGAAAGAGAAGAATCAGCTAACTGGAGAAGAGATTGGTACTCAAAGGGATGAGCAAGGTATACTAAGATTTTCCTCAAGAATTTGGATTCCTCATGTACCTGAATTGAAGAATGAGATTTTGCAGGAAGCCCACAATTCAAGATTTTCAATCCATCCGGGAAGCACCAAGATGTATCGAGACTTGGAGCAGAACTTTTGGTGGCCAAACATGAAGCGAGAGGTGGCAGAATGGGTTGCAAAGTGTTATACTTGTCAGAAAGTGAAGGCAGAACATCAACGACCAAGCTGATTAATTCAGCCCCTAAAGATTCCACAATGGAAATGGGAAAATATTGCTATGGACTTTATAGTGGGACTACCGCGAATGAAATCCGGACATGACGGTATATGGGTTATAGTTGATCGCCTTACGAAGTCGGCGCATTTCTTACCAATTAATGAAAAGTCGTCATTGGACAGGTTGGTTCATCTGTATGTGTGTAAAATCGTACTAAGGCATGGAGTACCCGTATCGATAGTTTCAGACAGAGATCCCCGATTTAACTCGAGATTCTGGAAGCAATTTCAAGAGAGTCTTGGCACAAAGTTGAATATGAGTACGACATATCACCCGCAGACTGATGGTCAGAGCGAAAGGACAATTCAAACAATCGAAGACATGTTGCGCAGTTGTGCGATCGATTTTGCAGGAAGTTGGGACGACCACTTGCCATTAGTAGAATTCTCTTATAACAACAACTATACTCCAGTATTGGCATGCCACCATATGAAGCTTTATACGGACGGAAATGTAGATCACCGACAAGTTAGGATGAAGTAGGAGAAGGGAAGATTCTAGGCTCGGAATTAGTACAACAGTTGCATGAGACAGTCAATTTAATTCAGAAAAGGTTGCTTGCTGCTCAAGATATACAGAGAAAGTATGTGGATCCAGCGCGTAAGGATGTTAGATTCCAAGTAGGCGAAGCCGTTTTGCTGAAGGTGTCACCAAGGAAAGGGTTGTCTAGATTTGGCAAGAAAGGGAAGTTAGCACCTAGATATATAGGTCCTTTTGAAATTTTGAGTCAAGTGGGGAAAGTGGCCTACGAGTTAGCGTTACCACCTCAGTATCAGCATGTGCATAATATGTTCCATGTGTCATTGCTTAAGAAGTACAATCCTGATGTCAGCCATGTGATAGAATATGAACCTGTAGAAATTCAGGCAGACTTGTCATTTGTGGAGCAACCTGTCAAATTACTCGACTGGCAAGTGAAGAGTCTTAGGAATAAGTCGGTAAGGTTAGTGAAAGTACTTTGGAGGAACCCCAAGGTCGAAGAATCAACTTGGGAGTTAGAGTCTGATATGCGTTCTCGGTATCCTCATCTGTTCTCTTAGATTCTGGGGACAGAATCCCTTAAGGGGGAGAGGATGTTACGACCGACATTTTGTGTAATATTATTTGTGGACTTGGTATAATATTAGAGTCGAATGTAAATATACCTAATGATTGTACGTTTGTGTGAATGAAAATTATGCATTATAAATTTGCTTTATGTAGTATATGATTTTTTCAAAACAAGAGTTTATTTATTTTTCTTATTTTTGATTTATAAAGAATACTCTAAACCTTGGAGAAATTTTCTTTTAAAAGTTATTTCGTTCACAAATTTCAAAAGTGATTTTATAAAATTTCTAAAAATCCAAGTTATTTTATGGTATAAATTTTATAATTTTTGAACTTGTATTTTATTTTATAAAAATAAATCTTTAAAAATTTTATTTGTTATAATTAGCAAACTACATGGAAGCCCTTGCATGCAAACCACACTTCTATTATCTTAAAGGGCAAATGAGACCTTTCCAACCCCACTAACTTATTTGTTGATTACCAAATTACCACACTAACCTTGCATGCAAAATGGCCTAACTCTACCTAGAGGTCATTTTTGTACATTCTCATTTCCACTCATTTTTTTTGCCAATAAAACCAAAAACAAAGTGGGAGAAGTCATTTTTCACTCACTCCACACTCCAACACACCTCATTTTTCTCTCCTCCCCTCCCTCCCTTTTGCTCTCGGCCGAAGCCCCCATCCCCCACTCCCTTCCATTTTTCATTCCATTTCTCATCTTTCCTAGTGTAAATCTTCCACCTACATTTATTTTATATACTTCCCAAGAGTTTTGTGACTTGGGAGATGAATTTTCATGGTTGCATGTGTAGCTTTTGTGTGATCTCCAAAGAGAAACTCTTGATTCTTGTGAATCCAAGAGCTCTCTATGAGATATATTTTATATATGTGTTAACTAAGTATTTTATGGAGAAACCATGCTTTAAAAACCTTTGCATGCTACTGAAATTTCATTATATAATCATGTTTAGCCATGCATGCTAGTTTTAAGATGTTAATATGATGATCAACCATGTTGTGCATGCTACTCTTTTCGAAATCATGTTTTTATGTTTAAAAATCTATAAATTCAAAATATTTGTACTTGAGATAGATTGTTTCCATGATATATTTCTTATTAATAGATAAGAGAAGATATATTTCATGATTATTAAGGAAGAGTAATAGGTATAAGTCGAATTTGCAAGAAATTAAACTTTATGCTTTACCCGAAATCTTGTTAAGTGTTTTTCATGAGTTGCATGTTATATTTTTATTTGCATGTTGATGTTCTTGGGCATGGATGATCTTTCTCCCCTGTTGAGGCACTATTTTAGGATGTTGATGCACTAGGTTTGCTTTAGTAAATGTTGGATGCTTGGTTAATAAGTGGGAGTCGAGGTGGAAAGGGATTAGTTAGTGTTTGCATTTTTCCAGATTTGATGCACTAGTTTATGGAGAAGTTTTGAATAAGCATTTGTTGTGCACTTTGAGGCCCAAGCCACCAGAAGCTAGAACTAGGAGTATATAAAAGGTTTTAGTTATTTGTTGGAGGTTTGTAAGTCATTTGGTTAGGTGCACGAGTGAAATCACAAAATCTGTCCAGCAGGGGGCAGTTTTGTTGCAACTTAGAAATAGGAAGTTTTGACCATGTCATGATAGTCCCTCATTAGGCCCTGTTGAGCCTTAGTTAGAGGGAGTATCAGAGGAGTTTTTCCAGCCATAGTTCATAGGATTTGAGTTAGAATCATGTGTCACAAGTTAGTTCAAGTCAGGGCATTTTTTGCCCAGAAAACCAGGGGAACCATTGACTTTAAGCTTAGGACCAGGGAGGCCCAAGCTAGGCCCTTGAGCTACATCAAGTTTAGGAGACGCCTTATGATCAGAAGAGTCTAGTGTAGAAGTTTTGGAGGTAAACTTGTAGTGTAAGAGTGTCTAATGCACTCAAGAAACCATAGATGTCATTCTGAAATTTACCTTAGTAAGCACTTTCACTTACCACATAGTTTTAGAGCACTTATGAGTGAGACCTAGGTTGACCACTATAGTTGCAAGATAGCATAAAGCCAGTAAAGTGAAAGGCCCAAGTGAGGGTCAATAGGTTTTGGATTGTTTAGTAAAGGCACATCGAGTTAGGAGACCAAAGTTGAAGAATTTGTCTAGTTTAGCGATCAAGTGACTTAGTTGGGGATCGAGATCATCCAAGCCTAGTGTTGCATTATGGTGTGTGTGATATTATTTTATATTAAAATATGATATGTGAGCATATGTGGCTATGTGTACTATTGTATTTTTAAGGTGATTATAAATTGCGTGCATATAGGCTTAAGTGCCATTTATGTTTAATTTCGGGTTGTAAATAGGTTGCATTGGTGAGGGTATATTATAATGAGGTTATTATTAATTGTGTAGGATTTTAAGACGAGGGTAAACTTGCCATAAAGGTCAAGTAAAGCTTCCAGTTGCTCCTACCTGCCAGACCAGTCCAGCCTTTCTCAAGGCAAGTGATTCAACCTGCTTTTTCGTTTACACTGCAAATATGTGATAACTAGTTCCTATATATATATGATGCGAGTATCCTGAGTTATCTTGTTATACTTGAACCAAGTGATTCTCAAATTTATCTTCGTATTATATAGAAATGCCATGAACCCTCAAGTACATATTGCAAGTAGATCAAAAGTCGTATCATGCTAGTATACCAAAGTAATGGTGATGCCATGATAAAATAGAGATTTGTTATAATACTTTATTGATCCTTCTGATTAGCATGCTATTGATTCCTGAGAAATCTTGATATTGCACCCTGATTCTTTGATTCAACTCTTGTAATAACCTCGATAGAAACTTTATCTTGATACCTAAAAGCCAATCATTTCTTAAAGTCGTTCATGATTGTGTGATAATCCTATCCTTACCCTAAAGTTTGACATCCTGATATACCTTAAGCTAATGATCACTTTCTATATACCTTAACACCTCTAGTATACTTGTAACCAGTGATGCTTATCTTCTTGATGTTCTAATACCTATACCTTGTCTAAAACCATTGCTTTAAGCCTAGTTTGGCATTACCCCTTCCTATTATCCAAAAACCCTACTAAATCTCCTTGTCAAAATCCTTGTAAATAGAAACTGTTCAAGTACCCCGGTAGATTAAAGTCTAGTGAATCATGGCCCTGAGATTTTGTGACATATTTCCAGTGTTTCAAAGTTGATCTATAATCCCTTGATAAAGATGTTTACTATTTAAGAAATTTTTATTATCAATCGGCATCAGTTTTTGAAATGATTAAAATGTGGATTTTCAGTCCCAAAGGGGGATAAATGCTTTCTTTGAATAGTGGATCTGAACTGAGACGCGAGTCCTTTCCACACTTATATTGTAGGATTAAAAGTTGCCTAGGGATCCCATTAATATTTTAGAACCCAGCGAGGTTCAGGATTACTTCGCGGCTGATCACCGGCTATAATCCGTAGCGTCATAAAATGATTTTGATTAAGATATGATTTTGAAAATGTTTTGATTCAAGCAAATGATGCCATCACCCAAAATTTCATCTCTTGTTATTTTTAGTTATATCTTCGCATTGTCATTCTTTAATATATATATCTCGATTTATGTTTTCTATCGTATTGTTTAGCACTTATTGAGCATTTGGCTCACTCCTTGCTTTAACCCTGATATTACAACTAGCAGCTATGGTTAGATTCAAGCAGACAGCACGTAAGAATTGTGACGCCGATGCGTATGTCCGAGCTCAGGTAGAATAAGGGATAGTTTTGTGTGAGGACACGATGCTAAAACTAGTTGTAATAGTTAGTAGTGTTGGGCTGTTTCGTACCCTAAACTGTAAGATCTTGGATTCCGATGTATTTACTTTCTTTTAAATATTGTAATAGTTATATATTATGTTTTGTTTAGTTGGGGGTGTGACAAATAGAGCCCAATATACCTTTAAGGATTTTTATTCTATTAAGGAAGATTTGAATGTAATATAAGAATATTATAGTAAGATGAGTACATTACATGATATTATTAGTGCGCTTAATATGAAGGGTTATGATGGTTTAGCTCAGAGATCAAGAGCGTCAAGAATTGATGGCATGTCTATAAATAAATGGCGTAAGATTACAATAAGTGATGGTTCGATCTTGGAACCTTCTAAAAGGATAGACCAGTGAGTCTAGAGAGGATTTTTTTTGGTAGAAATGATGTCATAGACTACGTATATATAATCGTAGACCTCTAATATATTTTGTAACGTATGATTCAATTACACACACATGCCACTGAACTTATGGATTGCATTGAGATCCCTGAGAGATCTCTTTGATCTGTTCCCAGGGGGAACTGGCCAGTTGTAGTTAGTAACGGATGCGTGTAGCAGGCCCCTATCAGCTTAATAGATGCTTTTGGAATATTTTCGAGTAAGGTCTTTGAGGTAAAACACCGGAATGACAGATATACGTGCGAAAGTCAAGATTAGTAAGCGATTTTAAAATGATGTGAAGGAGACACTAGCTGAAACATGAAATTAAAAAGACGGAGAGGTGGTATCATCCTCAGATGGATAATGACGAGAGTTAGGATAATCAGTGAAATATTTTGGCACATACTCACTGTCACGTTAATCCCTCCAAACTATTGATCATTCGTATTACCTTGATAAGTCATATAAGGCAATCCTTTTTGTTCCCTACTTTGAACTTCTGATGTGACCATCTTGAATAGTCTTTCTCCGCATCAGGACTTGTTCAATTCTTTTAGTTGATCAATGAACTTTCATTCATAGATTATGATCTTCTTGTTCAGCTCAGAGCTATTTATACTTTATTTCAATTATCCAAGGAATTTTTTTCCTCAATTCATTGATGAATATTCATAATGAATATCTTTATTTGATTCTTCTTTCATACTTATTCTTCTCAGTCGAGATCGTAAATATTTAACAAATTGTTAAAGACATGGATGATCTAATACCCATATATTCCTCGAGAATCCTTTTCTTCTAATCGGGATGAAATTGTATATTGAACATTGAAATCATAGTAAGGGTATCAATTTGATATTGGTATTCCGAATTCAATTCTATTTGAGAATCTAATAAAGTATGTGAACGAGAACACCTCTGAGTGTACCCTTTTATTGGAAAGAAATATTTGATAAGAGGCTATCGATTGTTCCGATGCCAAGACCACCTGATTCAGAGTTATAATTGTCTTTCTCGGCCCAAATTGGAAAACTTTTTATTTTGAAATCGTCATTCAGGTAGCCACAAATTCTTTAGTGGTTACGATATTGAGATTTTCTTTTTCGAACAAACTGAAATATGCTTAGTTGTATATGTTCTTATGAACAACTAGTTAATGTCCTAACTAGTCAAAATTTTAATTAATATGATGAAAGTCTAGCTAATCGTTCTAGCTAGTTGCCACGGGCCAAACCAATTGTGCTGGCCATTTACTTAGCCGATTGATAATATTTCTTGATATGGACTAGTTATTATTTTGCTAGTTCCACTTCCAATCAAATTTTTATTATTCCATAGTGCATTATATATGCCAGATTTAATTGTTGATGAAATTTTCAACGAATGATTTAATTGAGACCTAACTAGGTCACCCACTCAAACGAGAATTTATATTCAGTTTTATAAAATATTTTGTTCATGAAATATTCTATTCTTTTATTTATATAAAGAATATCCAATTAAAATCATAAAGTGATTGAAGAACAATATACTTCCTTGTTTATTAATCATTGAATAATATTTCCTTCCTTCAAAATAACATCATTTTGAAACCTCAATGGTTAACCTTTGATTGAGAATGTTATTTCAAATTTCCTTCATTATTCGAAAAGAAAAGTATTCTTTCAATGGGAAAATCTTACAAGTATCATTCGTATGATGTTATTATTCAGCAATCATTGCTTTCAATGGATATTCTCTATAATATCACAATATAAAATTCTAAGGACATGGAAGGATAATCATGTTGTATTATTCCTTCCAAGTTATAAATCTTCTGAGTATTACGACTCTTTTATTCAGAGCTCATTATTTGTTCAGATGTTAGATTTTGAAATCTTGTTAAGATTGTCTAAATTTCATCGATATCGTGAAAATCATTTTTCCAAGGCTAATTGCCTTCCGAACAAAGAGAGGTATAGTTGAGAACCGATTGATGTAATATGAGACTGAAAGCTCAGTGCTATGATGGTGCAATCGGAGCATCGTGATGATGAATACTATGTTTAGTTACTATCTTAAGGATCTTTAACATGGTTATAGAAGAACGATAATAGAGATACAACGTGATTAGTGAGGTACGCTTCTGTGAAACACTATCAGGATAAGAACTAATGAATTCGGGAAAGACCAATCATGTATGAATTCGAGGAATAAGATTTTTAAAAAAGTGAAGGTAAGATTAGTAATAGACTCTTGTTAGAAATACTCGGCGATAAAAACATGATTTTGTATGAAATGTAATGATACATCTACGCAGCTTAAGGACAGTGACATAAGGCGTCCTAATAATGATCTAGAATAATTGCGATATGGTTCGCACTGAAAGGGATAAGGAGTTTACTAATGAGGAAATTTTGGAATTCTTTTTTTACACTAAACACGAGATAGAGGCTATAGTCAAATTGATCAAAGGCTATGATTGAGAAATCTATTATCATCAAGGAAAGGCCAATGTGGTGGCCGACACTTTAAGTAGGAAAAGATATATTGAGGATGACAAATCTCAGAATAACTGATGAGAAGGATCGCATGAAAAGAACCCTTTATTATTTAACAGGAAGATTAAAGATGCCTAAAAACGTAAAAAGGATATTAGTCATGACTGAATACGAAAAGGGATGTCATTGATTAGGAAAGTAAGTACTCGACATGGTTAAAATTGAAAATGGAAAGGTGAGGTTTAAAATTTGGGCGATTGCAGCCTGTAAATGACCCCAATGGGAGTAAGAGTTAATTATAATAAATTTTGAAGGAGGATTATCAAGAACCAAGTTAGCCGTCGTGCTACTTGATGATTTTGAGTGATAGATTAAATAAGACCGCTTATTTTATTATGCAAACAGTAGATGTCCACTCTGCAAAATTGTTATGAACGCAGAAGAGATAATTGGGACAGAGAGACCCTGTGACGACTGCGCCGCGCAAGGACCCAAGATTCAATTAACGGGACTATTTCCCAAGATATGTTGCGAAAAAGGATGGACAGAGGAATGACTTAGAGTTCTCAAATCGACAAGTAGAATGAGAGGACTATCCTGACCATTGAAGATACGTTTAGCGGCTTACCTTTTATTTGGAAAGGTTTGGGGAATCGCCTATTGTTGATGGATAATTCGTGTAGATGTACTTACCACGCTAGAATACGAAAAATAGTCGCCGATATCCCTTACGAAGGACAATGTGAAAGAATGAAGGATGTCATTGTCAGAGCTGATAGAAGGCAAAGAAGATCGTATACGCCCTATAAAGGCCACTGGTAGTAGGTACTGATAAATGTGAATACGTCTAAGGCGCTAGCGAGAATAACAAGTATGACCCAGAAGGTATCGTAGTATTATAGATATTATAGGGGGAATGATTACAGAAGTCCGACCGATGACGGAAGCTGAACGTTCCATGATCCTAAAACGTGTCAATCAATTACGTATGAAATGGTACTTCCTTCAAGATGGCAACATGACGATAATGTGCCTTACGTTACTACGGGAAGAAATGTTAAAATCTGACGCTAAGCGTGTAACATGAGACGAGCGTGTAGAAATGCGACGAGAACTTCTTGCATAAAATAATCGACAGAGATGATGCGCAAAAATGGGAAAACATTAAGGAACGAAACTCTAGCACTAGTAAGAGTGATGGATGGGAAAACGAATAAGTTGAAGGAGCATTCCAAACACTAGAAGATGCGCTAATAGTCCATATTATAGATTTCTAAGGAAAATGAAGTGACCAATTGACGTTAATCGAATTACCGACAATAACGAGTTATCGTGCAGGCATTGGAACGGCTACAAAGCTTGTACGGAAGAATGAATCGTTCTCCCTTAGGTTGGGAAGGAGTCGGTAAGTGGAAGATATTTGGACCATCGTTAAGTCAATAGACAAAAGAAATTCCTAGAACTTATCAGAACCCGGCTAGTGGCAGCCCAGGATAAATAATAGAGATATGCGGACCAAAACTATAAAGACAAGAAGTACGAAGTAACATACCAAGTATTGTTGAAAGTGCCTCCCAGGGAGGGAGTGATGAGATTTGAAAGGATAGAGAATACGAAGCAGGGGATTCAGTATTGTTGAAGGTATCTCCAGGGAAGGGAGTAATGAGATCTGGGAAGAAAGGGAAGCTGAGTCCCAGGTTTATAGGACCCATTGAAATTTTGAGGAGAATAGGACCTTTAGCTTACGAGCTCGCCTTGCCTCCTAATCTGCAACAAGTGCACAATGTGTTCCACGTGTCAATGCTAAGGAAATACCATGCCGATGCGCGACATGTGATAGAGTACGAGCATGCAAATTTATAACCAGACCTGATCTACGTTGAGCAACCGGTAAGAGTAATGGACCAAAAAGAACAAGTGCTGAGGAACAAGACTGTGAAGCAGGTTAGAATCTTGTGGAAAAAAATCAAAATGTTGAAGAGTCAACTTGGGAACTAGAAGACGCAATGAGGAATAGATATCCCCACCTATTTTTTAATTGATTCGGGGATGGAATCCTTGTTAGAGGGGAAGACTGTAATAACTCGAATTTTTGAGACTTTGTAAAAATGTTTAATGAATAGTAACCCTGGTAGACGGGAAAAACTTTTTAGCCAACACTATATAGTGCATGAGAAAATGAGTTTCGGAGTTGATACTTTGATTATACGTACCAAATGAGTGTATGTAAACGCTATTAGTTTTCGAAGAAAACGAACTTTGAAAAACAACCATATTTACGAATTGTCGAGGATTACGGGAATCACAGTATAATTACGAATTTAAAACCCTACAGACTTATATCCAAGTATGATAATTCAAAACATAAGGAAGAAATACGAAAGGATATTACGTCACGAACCGTTTACGAGAAAGTATTACGAAAACGTTTAAGCGACCGAGCGAACGCATAAACGATTAAATAAATGTAACGCACTAACTAACCATGGTAGAAAAGTAACCATGGTTACTTTATCAAATAGTGAGCTAAGGTATAGGATGATCAACCAAGGGCTAGCAAATAGTAAGTTAAAGAGCTAAACCAAGTAGCTTAGCTTGTAAACTACAAAGACTAGCTAGTTTTGTCTCAAAATTTGGCAACTAAGATCAAATTCTAGGATATATAGTAAGGAATAAAAAAAAATCAACTACAAGCTATAACCACATTATTTTCAAGAAGCTCCTAAGAAGCAACACAAAATTTCTCTCTCTCTCCCTAAAACAAAGATCCATTCGGCCCTTCTCTCTAAAACAAAGAAATCAAAAACAAATCATCAAGCTCTAGCCATAAATAAATCCTCCCATTAATTCTTAAGCTTCCTACCAACCAAAATAAGGTAAGATAAATCTTTTAGCTCTTTTTATCAAGGTTTGATGGGTGAAATAAATTCAACAAAGATGATAATGAATAGTGTGAATAATAACTCTTCTTTGGTTTCTTGATTTAATGGTTGTTTTAGGTTCCAAAAACCATACTAAGCACTCCCAAGACTTCACCATCATCAAGAACACATCTCAAGATCTCAATAAAGGTATAAATCTTTGACCCAACCTTATTTAAGATTTAAGTTCAAGACCCTTTTAGAACATAGTTGTAAACCTAGTTTTGGTGAAAGTATTGTTGTAATTTTGATGTTTAGTTAAGTAGAATTAAGGTTGATTTTTGTTTCTTCAAGAACATGATTTTCTTGAGAGGAGTTAGTGTGGTGATGATGATATGTTGATTGTTGGTGGTAGTATAAAGATTTAAGGCATAAACGAAACTCCGATCGTAACCGTAATCTCGCTAAAACGAACAAAAAGTAACTTTAAGCTTCTGCAGAAATTTTTGAAGATTTAAACTGTAGTTTCTTGAAAAATAACCCTTGATTATGATAGAAAATGTTATAAGTATCGTTTAGGCACTTGAATCGCTACGAATTACGGATAAAAGTTATGGCCGTTTTACTAAAAGTGATTTACGTGACAAAATTGCTACGAATTACTAACTTTGAAAATAAAAAGGATCGACCTAAAAATGTTCATAAATCATGAAATTTTTACATAGAGTAGTAAATTGAGTTTCCTAACTGACATAAAAATTTCAAATGAAAATAATGATGTTTCAATTTTATAAAAATATCAGAGCTGAGACCGCGCGATTACAAAACCGTAGAATCCATAAGCGGAGCCGACGATGAAAAATGAAATGGACTTAAGATACTTTGAAAAAGAAAGCGACCATAATATGAATAAGGACTTAAAGAAATAATAAGGGTAATATAAGTTGAGAGGGTGCATAATAAGTAGCGCATGAGTGCAAGTCGCCGTTAATTAGAACGGGACCTAACGAAACGAATTGTGTTTATGATTATAGATTTCCGAGGAGAACCTAGTGCATCCTCCACCTCGAGATACCCAGGCAAGTTTTCAAACCCTACCTTTTTAGAACTGTTGTGTTGTAATTGCTTTTAAATACTGCAATATATGCATGATAAATGTTTTACGGAGATTTATAAATTGTTATATATTGAATCATAAGATATGATGATTTTGGTATAATAAAAGTACCAGATTTGAAACGATATATTTAGACCGAGCATTGGTCGATGTAAGTTTATAAAAAAAACGGAAGTATTCCGGAGTTGTTATATTTGAGAAATGTTAACGCTAGAGAGTAGCGTGACATGTATATTATAGACCGAGAGTCGGTCGATATGTATATTATAGTAAAAACCCGGGAATCATCTCAGTGATGTTTTGGACGATCAAAAGTTTGCACTCATTTTATTCCAAGGGACTCGATGTCCACTGGCGAAACATTAAATACCTCAAACTTTTATTGAAACAATTTCCAAAGACCGTATTTCCCTCAACTAGTTTTAATTACTCGAATAATGGATATTATTTTATTGTTCATGTATTATAGGATTAGTATTCTCCAACGATTATTTATTTCAAACCCGATTTATTATTAAAGATTACTTTAAATTACTTAAACATAAATTAATTGAGGAATATTATTTCTAATATTCTTTTAAAGTATAATTATTCGAGGTTTAATTATTTAACAATTAATATTTAATATTTAATTATTTATTAAATTATTGATTATGATTTAAAGATCATATAACCTGATTTAAAATACTTTCTGATTTTTGAAAAATCATTCGAATTATTTTAGATCATCGAAGAATAGTATCTCGACTTATTTTAAATATTTTGAATAGAGTTTCAAAAGAAACTCCCCTCTTATTTAATTATCTGTTGACAATGGTCAACTCACATCCTTAGTACTTCCTCCGAAAGATTCCGAAGTACGTATACGTATATACGCTAATAAAACAAGCTGTTTTTATCAACAAGCGAAATGCTTGGGGGAACTTCGATGTGGTTCGAGTTCTCAAGATATGATAGAATTCTGGTAAAGGACAAGGGAGGGGTAGACTCTGGTACTATGTGTGCTAGATGGACTAGCAAAGGTACCGCAAGCGAAGGTACTCTGTGTACTCAGGAACTTGTGAAGTATGTGTATACCCAAAAATGGGACACGTAGCCCGAATGCGGAAAGGGTGATAACCGGGATACGAAGGTGTCTTCCTTCTACTGGTAGAAAAGGTTACTATTTCCATAGTATGACTGATCATCATATTCGGTGGCTCCAACGAATGTCCTATTCTTCCAATTGGACTTGTGATGCAATACCGTAACCCAAGCCTAGGTGCTGGGTTTACTATTAAGGTATTCGAAGGATAATAAAATCCACTAAAGAATTGTTTTCATAAGAATGTGTGTATCACTAGAGAAAACTATTTTTGAATAAAACATAATTATCATATATGATGTTTTACGTGAGTTTATCATACAACCATTTCATACTGTACATTATTATGCTGGGCATTATAGCTCACTCTTGCTTTCTTTTAAATAACACAACACAACAGATAACCAGTATGCCGGTGTGGGACTTAGTCGCTTGCAGTCATGGGGAGAATCCCTGGCAGCTCTGTCTCAGGTGGGCCAGAGTATTAGATAGGTATAAGATATTAGTCGTAATTATTGTAACTTCATGTAGAGGTTATGAATAATTGTTTGAGATCCTGTAAAGTACATTTGAGTTTTAATAACAGATGATACTTGTTGTATGTCATTTATAAGGCTATAACTTGTGAGTGTGTGAGATTGGGGGTCTGTGATATGAAATTATTGGATTACTGAGTTAATGCAGGTTACACAAGATTGAAGGATTGCGTGACGACCCAGATTCCTGACCCTAGATTTGGGGGCGTTACAATTGACAAGTCAAAATTCAAATGTTTCAAGTGTGGCTTGAGTGGTAATTTTCCAAGTGAATGCAAAAAGCCTGATTCTGATAGAAAGAAGTTTGAGCCTGTGGATTACAAGAAAAAATATTTTGAGTTGCTCAAACAGAAGGAAAGGGCTTTTCTAACTCAGGAAAATGACTGGGCTGCTGATGGATTAGATGAGGATGAGGATAGAAGCTATGTCAATCTAGCACTTACGGCCAAATCAGATGAAACAGAGGTCAGTTCATTCAGTAATCAGGTAATCACCACTAATCTAGCACATTTATCTAAAGCTGAGTGTAATGATGCTATAAATGACATGTCAACAGAATTATATCATCTGCGTGTGACACTCAAATCACTCACTAAAGAAAATACTAAGATTAAAGAGAATAATATGTTGTTGAGTGAAAGAAACAATGCATTAGAAACTCAATTTGTTGAGTTTAAGAAACTGAAAATAGAGTGTAAAATTGCTAAGGAAGAACTGATTGAATCCTTAAAGAAAGAAGAGATTTTAAGAAAGCAACTTGAACGAGAACATGAGGTAATTAAGGCTTGAAAATCATCTAGAGATGTCCATACTCAAATTACCAAAGTTCAAGGTATATATTCTTTCTGTGAGGAAGCCTGGAAAAAGAGTAAAGAGAATCTGGATCCTAATTTGTTAGAAAGACTTTCGTCGATAAACACGATCACGAACTTGTCCAAATATTTCTTGAAAACTCTATTCATCAAATCCATGAATATGGAAGGTGCACTGGTCATCCCAAAAGCCATCATTAAGAACTCGTAATGCCCATATCTCGTACGAAATGCCATTTTAGGTATATCTTCCGCTTTGATCTTCAACTGGTGATAACCAGATCTTAGGTCAATCTTAGAGATTTCATACATTAGAACTTGATCTAGTGTAGGTGCAGACTCATTACAAGATGCATTGGGGAGAATGCTCTTTTTAATAGGAATACCCTATAGAGAGGATGTCTCTAGAATCTATTTTGACCCCATTTGTACAACTGCATTCTTTTGGGAAGATACAGAGGTGATTTGAGTGGTCAACTCAGTTTGCTTAGCCTTCTTTGGCTTTCTGACCAAGGGTGACTCAGTTGGTGTTTGTTCCTAACCACTCTCATTCAGTATAGTAGGGGTTGCCTCCTTTCTCTTCTTTTTACTCACTTCACCCTTTTGAGAGGATGAAGTGGTTGGTTTCCTAGCTACTATTGGTTTTGAAGAACTGGCCTCAGCTTGGGAAGGCCCCTGTTGGTTTTCCTGTATTTGTGCTTCTACAGGTTCAGGGACCATAGTTGTACTAGACTGAGCAATTGATCTCATGTCAGGCATAGGGTAAGGGTAAGTCTTAAACCTCTCCATCATGAATGGAGTGATTTTCAGACTTACAATTACCTTGTTCTTTGTAGTAAGTGGACCAAATATGATTTTGGACACTTGCTTATAATTGCCTATTTTAGTGTTATCTATACCATTCAGCAAATGTATGTCTGATACTTTATGATTTAAAATAGACATAATAAATTTAGGAAAGAAGATTTCCTTACCTCTAGCAGATTGGGGCATAGTTAGCCCGGTTGCAAGTTCTTCCAGGATCAATAGACCAACATTCAAGTGTCTGTTGTGGGCTATTGAGAACACCAGCTTCTGCACCACATTTGAGATGTTGTCATATCTTGTCTTCCTGTATGTGAAGGCCCTTACTATAGAATCAAACACAAAGGACCACTCCTTCCTTAGGTTTGTTCTTCCACCATAGTTGATGAAATCTATGAACTCAGCTAGTTCATCCTGTGTTGGCACCTCCACCAGATTTGCAGTTGGAAAACCTAAAGCTGCATTCACATCTTGCTCATTGAACTCTATTTGTTGGCCTCCAATTGAGCAAGTTACCACCAACGACACATATTTCTCATTCATAACAGTTCTCACCACATCTGTTATCCAGAATTCATGCAGAACATCCAAGTATAGGACTGGGTTAGCAGTTAAAGCACCTGCAAGATAAGATTCAGACAAAAATTTCACAAACCCCTTGAAACTGTCAGGGGCTTGGTTAGCATCAGTGAAAGCAAGATGGTTGGTTCCTTGTTTTGGGATTTCAGCTCAAACAATATTGAGTGCCATTGTTGTTGAGTAAGAGTGAATGGGTAAGAAAAATTAGTGAGAAAGGATTTGAAACGAGAGAGAAATCAGTTTTGGATTGAAAAAGCTAGGTAACTTATAGTTTTCGAAGGCGTAAGTATATGTGTATCGAGATGTCTGAGTATTTATAGTAAAAGTAAATGACTTGTCGAGAAATCAAAAATAGACGTTTGGGATTTGTCTATCGAGAAGCCATTTTGAAAAGTGAAAAACATATCGATAAGTTATTTTATTTATTCTTGTAGAGAACTAAAAATAAAAATAAAGCTATCAAGATTTCTAATAAATACCCAATTTGTCCAAAATGGACTGAATTGTTTCCTATTTTTATTTGAATAAATCAAAATAAAATCAGAAATATTTTGCCAAAAGTATCTCACGAAAATAATTTATTGGATCAAATTATTTCAGTTCTAAGTTATTTATAAGTCTAAAATTATACTTGTAGAGATCTCTGTGAATTATCACTTATAGAGAACTCTACAATGACTTATCGATAAGTCATAATATAGCTTATCGAGAAGTCACTCGAGAAGTCAGTAAATTGAATTATCGAGAACTCACTCGAGAAGTCTTAAAATGACTTGTCGATAAATCAATTAGACTTATCGAGAACTCAGTTCTCTATATACTTTTGATCACTTTAATTCTGCCTTATGCTAATTTTATATATTGAAAATGTAAATTAACAATAAGGCAGTTTACTTAGAATTTGAAAAATTCCAAGCTGAATTTTGAATTTTGAAAAATAAATGTGCAGAGATTTCTGAAATATTTATAATTCATATTTCAGTTAACTTCCAATTAATCAAATGAATTTTGATTTACTAGAAATTAATCTGCCGCAAAATATTAGCTGAGTTCTTGCCTTATGATGAAGAATTAAGCATTCCAATTTCACCAACAAGTCTAGTGAAAGTTGCTTCATCCAAAGGTTTAATAAAAATGTCAGCTAATTGTTTTTCTGTTGGAACAAAAATAAGCTCAATGGTACCATTTGTAGCATGCTCTCTAATAAAATGATACCTTACATCAATGTGCTTTATTCTAGAATGATTAACTGGATTAGCCACTATAGATATAGCACTAATATTGTCATACATGATTGGAATCTTATGTAACACTACGCCATAATCCATTAGCTGATTTCTAATCCAAAGCCCTTGAGTACAACAACTTCCTGCAACTATGTATTCAGCCTCTGCTGTAGAAGTTGACACAAATTGTTGTTTCTTACTATACCAGGATACAAGTCTTTGTCCTAGAAACTGACAGCTTCCACTAGTACTCTTTCCGTCAACCCTGCATCCAACAAAATCTGCATCCGTGTATCCAACTGCTTCAAATCCGGTTCCCTTAGGATACCATAATCCCAAGTTTGTACTCCCCTTCAAGTATCTGAAAATTCTCTTCACAGCCATCAAATGTGATTCTTTTGGGTTGGCTTGGAATCTTGCATATAGACATATTACAAACATGATGTCTGGTCTACTTGCAGTTAAGTAAAGCAATGATCCAATCATTCCTCTATAGCTTAAAATATCTACACTCTTGCCCTTTTTATCTTCAACCAACTTTGTTGATGTAGACATTGGTGTAGATGCAGGTGAACAATGAGCCATGCCAAACTTTTTCAATATATCTTTAACATACTTAGTTTGGCTGATGAAGATTCCATCACTTCTTTGACTGACTTGAAGTCCAAGAAAATAACTTAATTCCCCCATCATACTCATTTCATATTCACTCTGCATATGCTTATAAAATCTTTGGCAAAGCTTTTCATTTGTAGAACCAAAGATAATATCATCCATATAGATCTAAACTAGGATGAAATCATCACCATGCTTCTTGTAGAAGAGAGTCTTGTCTATGGTACCTCTAGTAAAACCATGTTTAAGTAAGAATTCTGACAATGTATCATACCAAGCTTTAGGTTTCTGCTTTAGTCCATATAGAGCCTTGAGTATTTTGTACACAAAACTGGAAATTCTGGATCTTCAAAGCCAGGTGGCTGTTACACATAAACTTCTTCTTCCAACTCACCATTTAGGAAGGCACTCTTGACATCCATTTGATACAATTTGAAATTTGAATATGCAGCAAATGCTAGAAAAATCCATATTGCTTCAAGTCTTGCAACTGGAGCAAAAGTTACATAGTCAATTCCTTCTTCCTGTGAATAGCCTTTTGCAACCAACCTTGCCTTATTTCTAGTAACTATACCATTTTCATCCATCTTGTTCCTGAACACCCATTTTGTTCCAATTACACTTCTGTTTCTTGGTGCAGGAAATAACTCCCAAACTTTGTTTCTTTCAAACTGATTTAGCTCATCTTTCATAGTAGATATCCAATCAGGATCCATTAGAGCTTCTTCAGTTTCATTAGGTTCTACTTGAGACAGATAGTATGAATGTAGGCACTCATTAGCAGTTGCACTTCTAGTCCTTACACCAGTATTGGGATCACCAATTATTGCATTTGGATTGTGACTCTTGTCCCATTTTCTGGTGTGAGTTTGTTGACTGGCGCCTTCATCATTTCCTCCATCATTGGTATGACTAGTAGATCCTTCTTCTCTTTCTCCCCCTGAGTTTGTGCTATCAAAATCAGGTGTGTGAAATGAGCTTCCATTTCCATGATTTTCTTGTTCGGTAGTTTCTACATTTAACATCTATTGTACATTGACTTCAGCCTCTTCATCAGAATCACTGTCAATGTTGAGATTTTCAAATGTAAGGGCTTCAGCTTCATTTTTATCAAGGCATTCCAAGCATGAACACTTGTCATCATCAAAAGTCACATCTGTGCTTTCCATAATTTTCTTTTGATCAATTACATAGACCTTGTAGGCAGTCCTCTCCAATGAATATCCCAGAAAAATTGCTTCAAAGACCTTTGAGTCAAATTTTCCTACATATTCAGAGTTGTCTTTTAAGATGTAACACTTGCTTCCAAACACATAAAGATGCTTTACAGTAGGCTTTCTCTTGGACATGATTGAGTAAGGTGATTTTCCATGTATCTTGCTGATGAGATATATGTGTTGAGTGTAACATGCAGTGTTAACAGCTTATTCCCAAAAACTAGTTGGCAACTTGGCATCTTCCAGCATTGTCCTAGCAGCCTCTACTAAGGTTCTTTTCTTTCTCTCAACTACCCCATTTTGTTGAGGTGTTCTAGCAGCTAAGAATTCTTGAACAATGTCTTTGTTTTTGCAGAATTCACTCAATGTTGCATTTTTGAATTCTGTCCCATTATCATTTCTCAATCTCTTCACACAGTTTTGATCTTCATCCTATTTTTGCATCTTCTTTATGTACTCAATTATGATGTGTGGAGTCTCATCTTTGGAGTGCATAAATTCTACCCAGGTGTACCTTGAGAAATCATCCACCATCACAAGTGCATATTTATTTCTTGAAATGGATAAGACATTTACTGGTCCAAATAAATCCATGTGAATAAGTTGCAATGGTGCACTTATGGAATTCACAGTCTTTGGCTTGTGACTTGATCGTTTCATTTTTCCTTTCTGACAGGCTTCACAGACTTCAATCTGAGCAAATTCTAATTTTGGCATATCTCTCACTAACTCTTTCTTGACCAGAGTGTTGATTGCCTTGTAGTTTAGATGTGAGAGTTTCTTATGCCATAGCTTGCTTTGCTCTATAAATGCCTTGGTGTAGAAGCAATAAATTCCATTCTAATTTGTTGAGTCCAAGTCTGCAACAAACAAGCTTCCTTTTCTTGCTCCTTTCAGAGCAACTTCATTGGTTTTCTTGCTGATGAAGGTACATTCTTCTTTATCAAAAAGAACATTGAAACATTTGTCTGCAAACTGGCTGACACTGAGAAGATTTACTTTAAGACCAACTACCAATACTACATCATCAATGACAACATTTCCAGAAACAATCTTGCCATATCCCATTGTGAATCCTTTGCTGTTGTCTCCAAAGGTTACCAAAAGGCAAGCCTTCTCAAATTGTGATAGCAGGGCCTTATCATCTGTCATATGCCTGGAGCATCCACTGTCTATGATCCATATGACCTTCTTCATTTTGCTCTACATACAATAAGGATTAAGTGTGTTTAGCAACCCAAACAATGTTGGGTACTTTCTTCTTGTTAACTGATTTAGTAGAAGTAGAGTTAGAAGTCTCATAAAGAATGGCATTCATAGATGTTTGTGCATTTTCCCTTGTAGCTGTAGATCTAATATTGACTTCTTTATGATCTACTCTCAGCTTGTGGCAATTTTTCATCACTTTCATATTGCAAGGGATGCAACTAAACTTATGACAGAATGAGTAAGGATCATTTGCATTTGCTTCATTGTACTTGCACGCTCCTTCTACTGACTTGCTAACAGCCTTTTTACAAAGGTGAGTAAGATGATTCACAGAGCCACATTTTTAACATTGTTTTCTTAGAGCATCTGCAACATAAGCAAAGTTGTTGCTTTTGTTTATCCCTATCTTCCCATTTCTATTTTTCTTTTTCTTTCTTGCATCTTCAGTTTTCATTTCCTTGACAGGTGTCTTGGAAGCTTAGTTGACCATGAGCTTCTTCTCAGTTGTGGAAATTGGAGTTATTTCTGCATTCTTCTTCTCATTGTCTTCATCAGCAATTTCTTGCTTTATGATCAACTCTTCTTCACTGAAATCTACTTTACATGCCTTGAACATAGGTGAACCAACCTTTTTCAGCTTAGCTGGAACATTTTCATTTTCTGTTGTTTTTCCTTTGCCACCCATTTCTTTCTTCTTGTTGTTCAAAGCATCATAGTCAAGACCAATAGCTATATTAGCACATGGCTTGTTCTTCTCATGATATTGTCCAACCAGCTCAGATGCATTCCTGAAAGATTTCAACTTGACTTCATTCTTTTCTAGCTTCTCCCTCAACACTGCTTCAATCTCATTTGCACACTTGAGCTTGTTCTTTAGATAAGCATTTTCTTGTTTCACAGCTTCAAGCTCTACCAGCAACAATTCAGTTTCTTGTTTCTCATTTTCAAGCTTCTCATTGATCTTTGTTAGTCTGCTAACTTCCTCATTAGCAACAACCATACTTGTATGAATGTGAAACATTTCTGTGCTCATCTTTTCAACAGTTTCATTATATTGACTCACATTTAAATCAATGGTGGTAAGAGTTGGTACCTGTGCTTTTGATAAGGATGACTCTCCTTGCTCCAAGTCCATAAATGCATAATTTCCAACTTCCTTATCTTCATCATTATCAGAATCATCCCAACTCTTTCCCTCTATAATATAGGCTTTGCTTTGCTGTTTCCTTAGAAGAGCTTCATACTTTGCTTCTAATTCAAGATAAGCTTTATCTTTCTTTGCTTTCTTGGGTTTCCTGCTTTCTGTAGCAAAATGTCCTAGCTCATCACAATTATAGCATCTTATTTTTGATCTGTCAATAGATCTAGTTTTGTAGCCATTTTTTCTATCATGTGTGTACTTCCCTTTTCCTTTCCAGCTGTTGTCTTTGTTGAATAATTGTCCTTTTCCCTTGAAAAAATCTTGGCTTCTTTACTCTAATGTTAGAGAATTTCTTTCCAGATAGGCCATTGATTGATCTAACTCATTAAGTTCATCCAGGGTGTAGAACTGATCTTCTTCTAATTCCAGTGTGACTTGCTCCTGTGAATCATTGTTTCTTTGCTCACTTGTTGAGCCATCTGGAGTCTGGAATTTTGGCTCATCATTTGAGATCTGGCTTTCATTAATAATTAGAGCACTTGAACCATCTACAACATGCCCTTGACCAGCTCTTAATGATTTCCTTTAAATCATTTCCAATTCATATGTTTTAAAAATTCCATATAGAACTTCCAGAGTCATTCTGCTCAAGTCTCTCCCTTCTCTGATTGCTGAGATTTTCTGTTCCAAATGGTTAGGGAGTGTGAGCAAACACTTCAAGTTCACTTCTTCATCTTCATAATATTTATCATGCAGTTGCAAGTATTAATCAGCTTGTTAAACCTTTCAAACACATCAGTAATGCTTTCCTTTGGCTTAGCCATGAAACCCTCATACTGTAAAATCAATATATTTCTTTGATTTGACCTAACTTCCTCTATTCCTTCACAAAGTATCTCAATCTTCTCCCAGATCTGCTTAGCAGTGTCACAGTTAACAATGTTGTTGTACATTACATTGTCTACTGACTCTATAAGAATTAGTTGCAAGCCATTGTCCAGAGAGACTTTTTCTTTTTCAGTTTCATTATACTCTGAAGGATCTTTAAGAGCATAATGTGCTGGAATGACCATGTCCCCATCTGTAAATTCCTCAACTCTTACCATGGGAGTAAAAGGTCCATTTTTGAGGATCTGAGTGTAGAGTGGATTGGCCATTTTGATAAACAGCAACACTTTCTTTTTCCATAGAGTGTAGTTAGCCTTATCAAAAGTAGGGATTTTGATGCTATTGATTTCTTGTGTGTTCATTCTTCTAAGATCTTGAATTTGTTTACTTTCAGATTTTTCTCTAATACCACTTGTTAGTATATGAATCACACACAGGGGGGGTGAATGTGTTTTGGTGTTTTTCTGCTATTCTTGAAGTGTTTATGGTGATGAACAAAGTAAATTAAAACCTTGTAGTGAAATGTGTTAATGTTGAATTTAAACAAGTAAGAACAGTGAACACAGATCTTTCAAAACTCGCTTAATTTTATATTAAAATGAAGAATGTTTTGCTACAAAATTTCTAGGCTCTTTGTTGTTTAAAGAATTTAGCTTCTTCCTTGAGAGAATACAAGATTTTTCTTATCTTAATTGTTACTGCTAATAAAGGACCAATGTTAACTTTATAAAATAGTTAAACACTGGTTTACACAACATGTAATAAGAAGTGCTAATCACTTTAGCAACCTGTCACTAATCTTTCCATTTCTGGCTTAGCATATCTTTCCATAATGTGTTAACTTTGATCTTCCTTTATCAGTTAATCTTTACCCTTTATCTTGCACTCTTCAAGCTACTTTTTGTAGACTTGTCAATCCAACTGATTGGATTGTTTGTTGATTGATAATCTTGGATATTTAACTTGATTGTATTCTTTATTTGAGTTTCATTAGAGATCTCCAGTTGGCTGTAAGAGAATTGACATCTTGATAAGTATAAAGACTTATCGAGGTCTCACAGTTCTCTAATGATTCTTGACTTATCGAGATCTTTAAGTTCTCGAGTAGCTTTGACTTATTCGAGGTCTCTGAGTTCTCGAATGTTATTTGACTGTTCGAGGTCTCTTAGTTCTCGAGTGTAGTCTTGACTTATCGAGATATTCAAGTTCTCGAGTAACTTTGACTTATTCGAGGTCTCTGAGTTCTCGAATGTTATTTGTGTTAGTGTAGGTGCCCTAGAGGCAATACATTATTCTTTTATCTTTATGTCAGTTGATCATTCAATAAATGTGTTTATTATGACCTTAATTACTGCGATATTTTATTAGCATAATAAATGTCCTTAGAATCATGATACAAATTGTATAGTTTAAGTACATGACTTGAACTTGAGATTATATAATATATCATATTCTTAAAGGTCCCTAGTCGAGTATTATTATATAGGACAATAATAATACATAGATAGACTAGTATGTTGTTTGACAAGATAACCACATCTCATTGGTTATAAGTATGGGGATACTAAAGTCAATACATAGGTACATGTGAGAGTACATGGTACTGGACAGACCCACAGTGAGATTCTTCATGTTTAATAAAGTCATAAGAAAGACTCACAGTGATAATGGTGTAACTATCCTTTGACCTGAAATCATTATATTTCTATACGAGGATTAATATACTTTGACTACATTAAAAGTTAGTTTTGATCGGGTGATGATAAAAGTGGACATCGTGTATATCATGAGTCGTATGAGAAATATGAATGATAGATAAAGGATTTAACCCTCCTATAATTAGGAGAGATATTATTGGCCTCTTGATTGAGTGAGATTATAAAAGCATGGCCATGCTCAAATAATGATTTGTCTCGATAATCTACTCATGGATCAAGTAAACCCGGATTAAATGTTGAAGAGGATGACTAAATACATGCCTCGAGTTTAATCTATAATATGTATGGTTAAAGGGATTATATTACACGAAAAACATTAATCACAAAAGGTTTTATCTAATTACGATTTAATTATTGTTTAATTGGGTAACAATGATGTATTACTAGATACCGCTCATTGTTTATAATTTTATTAGAGAATAAAATTATTGCCAATTAAATAATAGCCTATAGGGTCGCACAAATAGAGCACTTAATGGAATAGTTAATTTAAATTATGGATTTAAATTAATTGATGATTATTTGAATTTTATTATAATTAAGTAAGACTTAATTGAGATAATATAAATTCGAATTAAAAGGAATGTTTTTGCCCATAATAATTAAGTATGACTTAGTTATTAATTAAATAATAGAAATTCATTTTTATTATTTAATCCAATACCTACTAGGGTTGGGCTTTGCTATTATGGGCCTTTTTAATCAGTCATTATAAATAGATAATGAGAGGTTAAAGAGGCTTGTACGTTTTTTAAGAAAACCCTAGCAGCAAAGAGAGGCAGAGGCAATTCAGATCATCAAGAAGGAGGCTAGTACATCCATTCCGTAGTCAAGTTCGTGAGACGTTCTTGAAGGTGCTCGTGTGGATACCATAGAGGTGTTTCTCCGAGAGGTAGACACAAAGCGTGATAGCTAGGATCTCCGTTGAGTTCGTGAAAGTTAATCTCTTGAAAGATATGATTCGTTATCTCCATAATCTGCCCATAATTATACATGGATCCTGTTTTTGGGTTTCAAAATTTTTGTTTTATTTACGTTTATCCGCTGTATTTTATGTCTTCAGAACCGAACAATGGCATCAGAGCAACGTGTATAAGGGGCTAATTTGGTTACGTGTTTACTATATTTTTACAAGTATGCATGTGTGATGAGTCTGTCATGATAACAGTTATGTTATATGAGTCTGCCATGATAACAGTTATGTTATATGAATGATATGATGAATCTGTTAATGATCTATATGATGATACTAGTATGTTTAAGATCTGCCATAACTCATATGTATGCGATCTCTTAAAATATGTATACTGATACACATTTTTGGTAACTGGGATATGGATCGTGTGTATACTGATACATGCTTCTGGAATAGTATTCTGATACATGTTTTTCTAGTATTCTGATACTTGATTTTGCAAAAATTTCCACCATCGGGGGGCTCGCTGCCCCCCCGAACCCCCCCAGCGACCTCACCGCGGAGGTCGATCCGCGTGCTTAGGGTTTCGTTTTTAATTTGTGCTTATGACATATGCTTTACTTATTTATTATTCTTGATTGGATCATGATAAGTGATAAATAGTATGTCATCTTTATATGATCTATCATGTTCTTTAATGGTTACTTGAGCATGGTGCATAGTTATGGCCTTAAGACCTTAGTTGTAATGGTTTATTCTTTTGGTTTGTAATAAATACGACTTGCATGTCGTTTCCTATTTGTAGTTGTTTTATCTCGAATGTAACTCGAGTTCTTTTGTAAGTTCATTAGTATAATTCTTAATGTAACATCCAAGAAGGACAAGGGAAAGAGGAGGCATCCTATGGAGGCCAAGGAGACAATGGAAGCAATAGAGAAGACATATATAATAGTTATTTTTACACCATAGATTGACCTTGATCTTTTCATTAGCCTGAAAAGATCACATAGGATTGTGCCATAACTATTACACGTTTACTTTACGTACTTTTCATATGATGTATAAATAGTATGTGTAGAGTAGAAAATGCATGTTTTAATTAGATTAATGATGCATGTATGTATTAGATACATCACCCATGCCATGCCTTTAAACAAGATAAAATCTGTAACGACTCAAGATTTAAAATTAACACACGATCATGAGATTCTCGTGTTTATGAAACACGGAATAAAATACGAATTTTCTTTATTTCTGACATGGGGCGATTTTGTCAACAACGGGTTCATAGAACTTGTAAGGCTGTGGGTTTTAAGCGAGACCGATGTGACTCCTCCACTACCTGGAAATCAAACCATTGACGAGTATTGATTTGAAGTATTTTATTCAAGGAAAAATTGGGAATCTCTTTATGATGGGATCATGATCGTTCTAAGTTAAAAATCCCTAAGTAAAAATATTAAGTTTTAATCAGATGCTTTCCAATGAATGAACACTCATTAAATCCTAGATCGATAAGGGGAAGGGCTGTCAGTGGCAGGGGACTCCTATCTATCATGGTGAAATGCGACAAATATAAACGGTTATATTCGGACGTTGTATCATTGGGTCTAACTTAACTGAGTCATCATAATAAGGTGAATATAAACGGTTATATTCAACTATTACGAACTTAGAAGCATAGAGTTTGGTTAAAAATCTATTAGATAGATAAGATCAATTGTTGTTCACCAAATTATCCAAGAATTATATATGATATAATTGACAACTGTTGTCTACCTAAATAATCATGTTTTAAGGATACCAGTGGTTGACTTAGAACATGACAAAATATGGATCTTGGCTCACTAGAAAGATTTATGGGATATACTTTCCGAATTAATAGTTAGGGCTATTAATTTGATAAAAAAAATAGTGGGAGATATATTATGAATATATCATAATCATATGAACATAAAATTTTAACTCAGACAATCTAATGTTTATTTTGCGCTTTTATTATTGTAGATACTGAGTAATGGCAAACAACACAAACACACTATCCGTACGTTCAGTCCTTGAGAATGACAAGCTGACAGGAGGAAACAACTTCCTAGACTGGCAGAGGAATTTGAGGATTGTCCTCAGGCAGGAGCGCAAGCTTCATGTCATTGATATTCCTCCTCCAGGCCCCTTCATGAGGGTGCTACTGCTGATGAACGAGCAGCACGCACAAGGGATGAGAATGATGCAAATGATGTTGCATGTCTTATGTTGGCAACTATGAGTGCTGAGCTTCAAAGACAACATGTGCATATGGATGCATATACTATCAATGAGCACTTGCAAAGCATGTTTGCAAGCCAAACTCGTCAAGAAAGGTTCAACACGAGTAAGTCACTTTTTAATTGCAAACAAGGGGCGAGTGAACCAGTTGGCCCACATGTTCTGAAGATGATTGGTTACATTGAGTACCTTGAAACTTTGGGTTTCCCGATTGGTCCGGAAACTAGTATTGACCTAATCATGAATTCTTTGAACAACAAATTCACTCAGTTTGTTGTGAACTACAATATGAATGAATTTGACAAAACACCTACTGAATTGTTGCATATGTTGAGAACATATGAGACCAACATGAAGACAGCTGAACCTGCTCCCATACTGATGGTGGGAAATAAAGGTAAGGCCAAAGGGAAGGGCAAATGGAAGGGTAAGAAGAAGATTGGATCTGATTCTATACCCAAGCCAAAGTCAGGTACCAAACAGGCTTTAAAGCTTAAAGGTGGTGTGGCCAAGGATGAATGTCACTACTGTAAGAAAGATGGTCACTGGAAGAGAAACTGTCCAATTTACTTGGAGGATCTGAAGAAAAAGAAAGCAGTTCAGATTTCTGGATCAGGTATTTATGTTATAGAAGTCAATTTGTCTATTTCTACATCTTGGGTATTTGATACTGGATGTGCTTCTCATATTTGTATAAATGTGCAGGGCCTGCAGAGAAGTAGAACTTTGGCTAAGGGAGAAGTGGACCTAAGAGTAGGCAATGGAGCAAAAGTTGCTGCTTTAGCTGTAGGGACTTAATATTTATCTATGCCCTCTGGGCTTGTTTTAGAACTAGAAGACTGTTTTTACGTGCCTGCGATTCGCAGAAACATTATTTTTGTTTCTTGTTTGGACAAGAAAGGTTTTTCGTTTACAATAAAGAACAACAGTTGCTCTTTTGCTTTGAATGATTTAACCTATGGTGTTGCGCGTTTATTTAATGGTTTATATGTTCTTGATTTAGATAACCCTGTCTGTAATATAGAAAACAAACGACTTAAAATGAATGACTCAAATCAACATACCTCTGGCATTGTCGTCTAGGCCACATAAATGAGAAACGCATATCCAAATTATATAAGGATGGATACTTGGATAAGTTTGATTTTGAATCATACCAAGAATGCGAATCTTGTTTGCTTGGTAAGATGACTAAAGCCCCTTTCACTGGTAAGGGTCAAAGGGCCACTAAACGTCTGGAGCTAATACATAGTGATGTATGTGGCCCAATGCGTGTAATGGCTAGAGGAGGCTACTACTACTTCATAACATTTACTGATGATTTCAGTAGATATGGATATGTATATCTTATGAAGAACAAATCCGATTCTTTTGAAAAATTTAAAGAATACAAGGTTGAAGTAGAGAAGCAAATTGGCGGAGATGCAAGTATTAAGATCTTACGATCCGATCGTGGGGGTGAATACTTAAGCACCGAATTTAGAGAGTATTTGAAAGAGTGTGGTATTGTATCACAACTCACTCCGCCAGGAACACCTCAATGGAATGGAGTTTCAGAGAGGAGAAATCGCACCTTGTTGGATATGGTGCGATCGATGATGAGTCATGCAGATCTTCTAATTAGTTTCTGGGGTTACACTCTAGAAACAGCGGCTTTCACACTTAACCGTGTTCCTACTAAGAAGGTTCAAAAGACTCCATATGAGATATGGAAAGAGAAACGGTCAGGCATGAACTTTATGAAAGTTTGGGGATGTAAGGCGTTTGTGAAACGTCAAGAATCTGACAAGCTTGGACCTAAATCCGAAGGGTGCATTTTTGTAGGATACCCTAATGAAACAAAGGCGTATTATTTTTATAGTCCTTCTGAGCAGAAAGTGTTTATTGCTCGAGATGCTGTCTTCATGGAAAGAGATTTTGTTTCCAAAAGAAACAGTGGGAGAACTATAGATCTCGATGAAGATCGAGAACCGCAAAATAGCATTGAACCTGAAGTGGAACAAGAGCAGAATAATGATAATGCTCAACAAACACAGGTTGTTCGTAGATCTGGTAGATTTCGCCATGAGCCAGAGAGATATGGATTTCTCATGACTCAGTGTGGTGATTTGATGCTCATAGATGAAGATGAGCCTCTCACATACCAAGATGCTATGAATAGTCCAGACTCTAAGAGATGGCTTGAAGCCATGAAATCCGAGATAGATTCCATGTACAAAAACCAAGTATGGACTTTAGTTGATCCACCTGAAGGGGTAAAACCCATAGGGTGCAAATGGGTTTTTAAGAAGAAAAAGGGCATGGATGGAAATGTTCAGACCTATAAAGCTAGGCTGGTTGCAAAAGGTTTCAAACAAATTCATGGTATTGACTATGATGAAACTTTCTCACCAGTGGCTATGGTCAAGTCTATAAGGATTTTACTTGCCATTGCAGCATTCCATGATTATGAAATTTGGCAAATGGATGTCAAAACAGCCTTCCTTAATGGAAGCCTTGAAGAGGATGTGTACATGACACAACCTGAGGGTTTTTTCGATCCAAGGAATGCTGGCAAGGTATGTAAATTGCGTCGATCCATTTATGGATTGAAGCAATCCTCTAGGAGATGGAATATCCGTTTTGATGAAATAGTCACAGAGTATGGCTTTGTTCAAAACGAAGATGAACCGCGTGTTTACAAGAAGGTTAGTGGGAGCTATGTGGCATTCATAGTACTATATGTTGATGATATACTACTAATGGGGAATGACATACCTTCTCTAAAGGCTGTTAAGACTTGGTTAGGGAGCAATTTCTCCATTAAAGACTTAGGAGAGGCATCCTACATTCTAGGAATGAGGATCTATAGAGAAAGATCTAGAAGGATGATCGGTCTAAGTCAGAGCACATACATTGATAAGGTTTTGCATCGTTTTGGAATGCAAAATGCAAAAAGGGGATATGTCCCCGTGTCTCAAGGGATAACGATCTCTAAGGACCAGTGTCCGAAATCATTGGATGAGAAGGACCACATGAATAAAGTTCCATATGCTTCAGCAATTGGATCTATCATGTATGCAATGGTATGTACTCGCCCAGATGTCTCGTATGCTTTGAGCATGACGAGCAGATACCAGTCTAATCCGGGTGAAGGTCACTGGATGATAGTTAAGAATATTCTTAAGTACCTGAAAAGAACTAAGATTCATTCTTGGTGTATGGAGGAGAAGAGAAACTCGTTGTAAAAGGTTACACCGATGCAAGTTTCCAAACAGACAGAGATGATACTGTATCACAGTCTGGTTTTGTGTTTTGTCTAAACGGAGGTGCTGTAAGCTGGAAGAGTTCAAAGCAAGAAACAGTAGCTGATTCTACAATGGAGGCTGAGTACATTGCTGCTTGTGAAGCAGCTAAGGAGGCCGTTTAGATTCGAAAGTTCATTTCTGATTTGGGAGTGGTTCCATCGATCGCAGATCCCATTGATCTATACTGCGATAATAATGGAGCCATTGCACAGGCTAAAGAACCTAGATCACACTCCCGGGCTAAACATATACTCAGGAGATTTCACCTTATTCGAGAGATTAATGAAAGGGGTGATATACACATAGGTAAAGTGCACACAAATGATAACATTGCAGACCCACTGACCAAAGGCTTGTCACAGCAGAAGCACGATGGTCACACTAGTTCCATGGGTATTAGAGATATGGGTGATTGGCTCTAGTGCAAGTGGGAGATTGTTAGTGTAGGTGCCCTAGAGGCAATACATTATTCTTTTATCTTTATGTCAGTTGATCATTCAATAAATGTATTTATTATGACCTTAATTACTGCGATATTTTGTTAGCATAATAAATGTCCTTAGAATCATGATACAAATTGTATAGTTTAAGTACATGACTTGAACTTGAGATTATATAATATATCATATTCTTAAAGGTCCCTAGTCGAGTATTATTATATAGGACAATAATAATACATAGATAGACTAGTATGTTGTTTGACAAGATAACCACATCTCATTGGTTATAAGTATGGGGATACTAAAGTCAATACATAGGTACATGTGAGAGTACATGGTACTGGACAGACCCACAGTGAGATTCTTCATGTTTAATAAAGTCATAAGAAAGACTCACAGTGATAATGGTGTAACTATCCTTTGACTTGAAATCATTATATTTCTATACGAGGATTAATATACTTTGACTACATTAAAAGTTAGTTTTGATCGGGTGATGATAAAAGTGGACATCGGGTATATCATGAGTCGTATGAGAAATATGAATGATAGATAAAGGATTTAACCCTCCTATAATTAGGAGAGATATTATTGGCCTCTTGATTGAGTGAGATTATAAAAGCATGGCCATGCTCAAATAATGATTTGTCTCGATAATCTACTCATGAATCAAGTAAACCCGGATTAAATGTTGAAGAGGATGACTAAATACATGCCTCGAGTTTAATCTATAATATGTATGGTTAAAGGGATTATATTACACGAAAAACATTAATCACGAAAGGTTTTATCTAATCACGATTTAATTATTGTTTAATTGGGTAACAATGATGTATTACTAGATACCGCTCATTGTTTATAATTTTATTAGAGAATAAAATTATTGCCAATTAAATAATAGCCTATAGGGTCGCACAAATAGAGCACTTAATGGAATAGTTAATTTAAATTATGGATTTAAATTAATTGATGATTATTTGAATTTTATTATAATTAAGTAAGACTTAATTGAGATAATATAAATTCAAATTAAAAGGAATGTTTTTGCCCATAATAATTAAGTATGACTTAGTTATTAATTAAATAATAGAAATTCATTTTTATTATTTAATCCAATACCTACTAGGGTTGGGCTTTGCTATTATGGGCCTTTTTAATCAGTCATTATAAATAGATAATGAGAGGTTAAAGAGGCTTGTACGTTTTTAAAAAAAACCCTAGCAGCAAAGAGAGGCAGAGGCAATTCAGATCGTCAAGAAGGAGGCTAGTACATCCATTCCGTAGTCAAGTTCGTGAGACGTTCTTGAAGGTGCTCGTGTGGATACCATAGAGGTGTTTCTCCGAGAGGTAGACACAAAGCGTGATAGCTAGGATCTCCGTTGAGTTCGTGAAAGTTAATCTCTTGAAAGGTATGATTCGTTATCTCCATAATCTGCCCATAATTATACATGGATCCTGTTTTTGGGTTTCGAAATTTTTGTTTTATTTACGTTTATCCGCTGCATTTTATGCCTTCGGAACCCAACAATTTGACCGTTCGAGGTCTCTTAGTTCTCGAGTGTAATCTTGACTTATCGAGATCTTCGAGTTCTCGAGTAACTTTGATTTATTCGAGGTCTCTAAGTTCTTCATGTCTTCAGTTTGGCTTGTCGATATCTCTGAGACTTCTCGATAAGCTCTCCTTGACTTCTCGATAAATCATTCTAGAGTTCTCGAATGACTTCTCTATAACACTTAATCTGTGAATTGTATACTTCTTGACTTAGAATGTTTTTCATAAAACAGATTTATTCAACTCCAAGCTTCTTCACAATTTCTCTGAGACATGATCTTCATGATCTTCTTCCAGAGCTTATTCTTAGGCTTGAGATTGTTTACAGAAAAATACTCCAGTCTAGTCTATTTACATTTTTACAGACTTAAATGTTACAACACAAAATATAAACTTAGATTATAATACAATTTACTTAGGGTTGATAATTTGACTTAGTCATCTTAAAGTACAGGCATGTCTTGCACAAAATCATAACATATCTTCAATCATTTGGATCGATCTTTTGCTTTGCCCATCCGTCTGTGGATGATAGGCGGTACTCATATTTAGTTTAGTGCCTAAGCATTCCTGAAACTGTCTCCAGAACCTTGAATTGAAAAGCGGATCTCGATCGGATACAATTGATACAGGAACTCCATGTCGCATCACAATCTCTTTGAAATATAAGTGCACTAACTTGTCAAGCGAAAATATTTCGCTGATTGGGAGAAAATGTGTTGACTTCATTAGTCTATCGATAATAACCCATATTGCATCATGATTTTCCCTGGTTCTTGGAAGTCCTACTATGAAATCCATCGCTAGATGTTCCCATTTCCATTTCGAAATATCCAGTGGTTGTAATAATCCGCTTGGATGTTGGTGCTCTGCTTTGACTCGTTGGCACATATAACATTTACTTACCCATTCTGCTATTTCTTTCTTCATGTCTGGCCACCAAAAGTTTTCTTTCAGATCTCGATACATCTTTGTGCTCCCTGGATGAATGGAATATCTTGAATTTTTAGCGTCTCGTAAGATTTCTTCTTTTAGTTCTGCTACGTTAGGTACCCAAATTCTCGAGGAAAATCGGAGAATTTCTTCTCCTCTTAAGTTGTTGCTTTCCTGACTCATTATCTCCTCTTGACATCTTCGGATCTTTTCCAACAGCTCTAGCTGAAATGTCATTATAGAGTTGATTTCGGTGGATTCTTCTGGAATACAAATCTCAATCTCTAATTTCTTAAATTCTATGATCAACTCTTCTGAAGATGTTAACATATTCAATCTTTCTTTTCGGCTTAGCGCATCTGCTACGACATTTGCCTTTCCTGGATGATAGTTGATTGATACATCACAGTCTTTGATTAATTCTAGCCATCGTCGTTGTCTCATGTTGAGTTCCTTCTATGTGAAAATATACTTCAAACTTTTGTGATCTGTATAAATTTCACACATTTCACCATTAAGATATTGTCTCTAAAGTTTCTACGCGAACACGATTGTGGCTAGTTCCAGATCATGCATCAGTTATTTCTGTTCATGAGGTTTTAATTGCCGAGAAGCGTATGCAATTACATTGTCGTGCTTCATCAATACACATCTAAGTCCTCGGTAGGAAGCGTCACTATAAATAACAAAATTTCCCTGATCATCTGGTAGCATTAATACAGGTGCGGTCACCAGTCGGTTCTTCAATTCCTAGAAATTTTCTTCACATTTTTTATCTCATATAAACTTTTCATTCTTTCGAGTCAATTTGGTTAATGGCATAACTATCTTTGCAAAATCTTTAACGAATCTTCGGTAATAACCGGCCAATCCCAAGAAACTTCTGACCTCTGTCGGTGTCTTTTATCTTTCCCAGTTCAAAATAACTTCAATCTTTGCTAGATCAACTTTTATCCCTTCAATACTAACTACATGGCCTATAAATTATACTTCTCTTAACCAAAATTCGCATTTTGAAAATTTTGCGTAAAGTTCTTTTCTTAAGATTTTCAGAGTGATTCTTAAATGCTCAGCATGTTCTTCCTCGGTCCTTGAGTAGATTAAGATGTCATCAATAAATACAATCACAAATTTGTCCAAGTACTTCTAGAAAACTCTATTCATCAAATCCATGAGTGTTGCTGGCGCATTAGTCAGACCGAATGCCATTACGAGGAATTCATAGTGTCCATATCTGGTACGAAAAGCAGTCTTGGGAAAATCTTCAACCTTGATCTTCAATTGATGGTGAGCTGACCTCAAATCAATCTTAGAAAACCATGCTGTTCCTTTCGGCTGATCAAACAAATCATTAATCCTTGGTAAATGATACTTATTCTTCTTAGTTAACTTATTCAACTCCCAGTAATTGATACATAGTCGCATGCTACCATCCTTCTTCTTAACAAACAGTACTGGGGCACCCCATGGGGATACACTAGGTCTTATAATTCCTTTGTCCAGAAGATCTTATAATTGCGTCACCAGCTCTTTCATTTCAACTGGTGCCATTCGATACGGAGCTTTCGAAACTGGTTCCGTGCCTGGCGCCAAATTGATAGTAAACTCGATTGCTCGATCTAGCGGTAATCCTGGAAGTTCATCTGGAAATACATCGGAAAACTCACACATAACGGGAATGTCTTCAATTCTTGGACTTTCCTTTTCCATATCCAATATATAGGCTAAATGAGTTTTACATCCTTGGCGTAACAATCGTTTAGTCTGCATCATTGCTAGGAATCTTTTTCTTTGTTTCTCACCTCTAAATATTACCGTTGCATTATCCACAGTTCGTAATTTCACTTTCTTATTCGCACAGTCGATTTAAGCATTATGACCAGCCAACCAATCCATTCCTAAGATAACATCAAATTCTGGACACACCCGATCTACGGGAACTTGGTCGTCATTCACTAACTTTATAATTAACGTCTCGCCAAACTATTGAATTTCACAGAATATCTTATTAATAAATTTTTCAGAAATAAAAGATCTTGTTGCTTCAGAATCAATCAATACTTTTTCATCTACAAAATTCACAGAAAGCATACATGCAACTACACTGGGATTCTGCACAGCTTCCTTCATTATCATATTAAAAGTCCTTGCCTCAGGCTGATTCTGCTGTGGTGGTGGAGGTAGTGCCAATATTCTCGGAACACTGGCTGCCAGCGCTGGTCCTCTACAATCCCTGGCAACATGCCCTTTCTTCCCGCACTGGAAACATGTAACATCTATCCTTCCTGTGGGGCATTCATTGGAGTTGTGCCCTTTCTGTTTACACCTGAAGCACGTCACATTTGCCTTGTTGCAGACACCCGTATGCTTCGGACCACATGTCTTACAACATGGCAGTGACGGTCTGGCAATTCTTTGCTAGTTTGGGTCTTAGAAACGATTTCCCGTCCTCTGATTTCCTGGTTCTAACCTTTTAAAATTCACATTTGTCCGGGCTTCAAATCTCGGCTTCCGATTGAAACAGTTCTGAAAATTTCCTTGTCCCTTTTCCTTCTGGGACATTTCACTTTCCCCCTCAATAATTATGGCCTTTTAGACCACGGCCGTATATGTCGTCAGTTCAAATACTGCCACTCCGCTGCGAATTCATTGTTTCAGCCCTTGCTGGAATATCTTGGCCCGCTTTTCCTCGATGTCAACTTGTTCCGGAACAAACCTAGCCAACTCAGTAAACTTGGCTTCATACTCGGTTACTGACATATTCCCCGGTTTCAATTCCAAGAACTTGATTTCCATTTGGTTCTTCATATATCGGGGAAGTACTTTTCCAGAAACAGCTCGGTGAACCTTTCCCAAGTTACGATACCTTCAACTTCCAAAGCCTTCTTGGATCCCCACCAATAATTAGCTTCTCCCTTTAGAAAATAACTAGCAAAATCAGTCTTCTAATCCGCTTCCACTTTCACTAGCACGAACGCTTTTTTTATCTCTTTCAACCACGCTCTAGCCTTAGTAGGGTCCGCGATGCCCTCAAATTCTGGAGGCTTTACTGATTGAAACTGTTTAAATGTGACTACAAGCACAACCAGTGGTACTTGTGGCTCAGGACGGGGTGGTTGTTATAACATCCGCTGCTAAAACTGTTGTTGTTGCTGCATCTATTGCTGCATCATTTCCATTTGTTGTTACATCGGATGTAAACATTTGGTTCATGGTGTTATTATTTTGTTCCTCAGAATTGTTGTTTGAAGTCTTAGTTCTGGTCTTTCTTTTTGGTGCCATTTTTCTGATAATAGAACAAACTATTCTTTTAATAATTTTGTTCAACAGTTAAGAGTAAATAAAGAAATAATTTGCCTTTTATTAAAATAAGAAATTTAAACAGTTTAAAATTTTGAGCAAATCATTTGAAATAATTTAAAATTTTAAATAAATAGAATGAACAACATTATTTTAAACATTTCATTTATCTTTTCAGAATTAAATAGAATTTAAAAAAAATATGAAAAGACTGTAAAACAGTAAGGTAAATGTAAATATTGTAAAGACTAAAAATTAAATAAATAAAAGAAAAGAGGTTGAAAAAGGTTTATTTTATAAAAAAACACCAGCATCAGGTGTTAATGCTTGAGATAAAAAGGTCTGTCATAACTGCTGCCGATACACATCAAAACTGGGTACTACACATATCTAGCCTCACTATAGCTATAGCTCCCTCTATGTACATATATCACATATAATACAAGATCCCTACCTAACTGTCCTGCCTCAGAAACCCAGTGGAATACGGTCCATCTCCTGCAGGAGGGTCTCTAGAACAGAATGGATAAGTCGGGTAGCTCTGTGGAACTCTGCATATGTGTGGCTACCATCATGAAGTAACTCATCCAGCTCATGAATGGCTGCATGGTAAGTCCGCTGAAGTCTCTCCCTCAAGAGGTAGTCAGGCTGGAGGGCTGCCAATGGTCCTCTCTCTCTCTCTCTGCTCAAATAGTCCCAATATCTCACGACACTGGGATCTCCAATACCGCATCTCATCCTGCATGCTGCTGAACTCATGGTATGGTACTGTGCGCGGCTCCCTAATCTCACCTACTGACTCTCTTGAGGGAACTCTATCAATCCCAGCAACAACCTGTGGCAAACCCAACTTCAAATCTATATCATGGTCTCCCATACCCTCAACATGTGCCATCTGAAAGATCTCTGAGGCAGGGGCATATACAGGTAATGAAACTGGTGCTGCTGCCGGCTGAAACTCTGGCTCGGCCTCTACTAAGAACTGGTACCGAGGAGGTAATGGTAATGGTAGTAGTGGCTCAAAGAACTCTATAGGATCAAACATCTCCACTTGGTCTTATAACTGCTCTGGGGGTGGCAAGACCTGCTCTGGTGGTAATGGCTCGGGTGGCAACTGCATCGGAAGCTCTACAGATACCGGGGGTACTACTGGTGCAGGCGGTGCTATAACTGTCCTTTCAGAAGATGACGCCATCTATTAATAAAACCAAAACACAAGAAAGAAAAGGTCAACCTAGCATTCCTAAAACTCACAACTTCCTAATCTTGGAAGCTATCAAAACCCTAACAATCCTATTCCTATCTTACGTGATCTTCCTATCTTGTCTTAATCCTAATGTTCTTGTTTCAGGGACCAAAACCTACAGCTCTGATACCAAACCGTAACGCCCTCTGAATCCGAGGTCTAGATCTGGGGGTTACTTGCCAATTACTAACATGATACAAATATGTTTAACAATTATACAGACATATATCCAACCCCTTTATATTCTATCTAGGATCTTTAAGGTTAAAGTATGAAAACAAGAACAAACACTATCTTTATTACAAACTCAAATTCAAAGTCTCATAGAACTTTCTTTATTACAAATAGACTATCTAAACATGTTTTAAAACTAAATTTATTGTATTCAATTACATACTACATCTATCTACACTACACCTGTTCAGGAAGCTCAAAGCTCTCCTCTTTTATCGGGATTAGAACCCTTGGTGCCAGAGGATCCCGCTTCTTGACTCGCTTCTTTAACACTCGGGTACGAATGAGTTTCATTCTCTGTCTTGACTGAAAAACATAATGAATAACAACAAAAGGGGTGAGCCATAATTGATCAACAAGTCCACAATATATATACCGCATTATGAGAAAGATAAATGAAACATAAATCTGATAGTTTTTAGTCGCTAAACACGTGCTAAAATACACACAAGTATACGTGTTCGCAAGTAATATAGAATATCTTATAGTTCGTTCCCACAGAGAATCATTTTTGTAATTTTAGTTAATGTATCTATGAAACAATGGTGTGGTTATTATCCAATGCTAAGACGATTAACAACTTGAGATTGTTTTTAACTAAACTTAAGCTAACAATTATAACTAAGAGAATAAGAATGGTTGAGTTAATATATATGACAAACATGGGATTCTAACTTCATTAAGTACTTCATTCAATAGACTTTTCATTCTTTGGGCACGGGCGCGCGCTATCACAGCGCGGGCGCGCTGACTCCCTGGATAAACTTCTGACTTCTTCGAGAGCTTTTATTCCAACACCATCCTAATACCCAATTAGCACTAAAACCATGCTAATTCACCTGATTACTTGGATAATGCCTGAAAATGGAAAAATACTAGAAAACACATTAAAACACCAACAACTTGAGTATAAATACACCAATTTAAAGCTTTACGGAGCGTAATAAAGTGTCATAAATGTCACTCAACATACCCCCAAACTTGAATCGATGCTTGTCCTCAAGCATAAACACACTCAAAAAACAGGAAATAAAAATGCATGAATGCAATTAAATGAATGCAACGATCCCCATAGAATAACTAAACCAATCAACAAGCAACATCTCAACAAATGCAGTTATTCGCATAAAGATCAATCAAACCATACAAATCAACTCACAAACCAGAGACGTGCATGTGTACAAATGCTTACAGATATACTATTGTAACTAGATCAATAATCATGACTCACTACTCATCGAAGCAATCGCAAGTTTATAAATAAAATAAAAGCTAGACTCAAAATAACTTATAAAACTCCAATTCTTATATTAGAGTTTTACATGGATTCACGCTCTTGTTCACAACAAAACAACCCAAATATTCTTATTTGACTGTGCAATGAGTGAGGTCCACAAAAGACTTTGCTTAAGATTTGGGAATGCAGGTGAGAGTCCGCTCAAAGAGAGAAGGCAAATAATGAGTTCTAAATTCCGTAAGAGCTTCTTTCGATTTGTTCGTATGCGAAAAGGAAGAGCTATAGAAGATCGATACAGGATAACTCGACTTGCTGCTGCATTAGCATACAATAGTACCCATGTAGCGAGTGTTAGGTTAGCGGATCCCAGACTATAAAAGCCTTAGGTCACTAGGCACAAAGTCCCCTAAGAACTTAATAACTCAAGTACTAAAGAGCCCACTCGTGATCAATTATACATAACACTTAAATATTTTTTCTTTTCTTTTCTTTTCTTTTTATTTTCTTTTTTTCCATAAATTTCTGAACGAGTGCGTTTCGCTCCATCTCGCTCAACCCTAGACTACTCATATAAATATGAGCCGGCTACTAGCCATTTGACGCCTAGCCACAAAACTAGCAATGAAATCCAATTTTCTTCAATTTTTTAAATATCCATGTTAATTTATTATTAAGAGAATATCCTAAATTCTTAATATAAACAAGCGATTAAACCTGGACAAACAAACAAACTATGACCATGATCTAGCACTCAAGCAACCTATAAGACTTAGTGAAATACAAATGTCTCTTGCATGTAAATCAATTCGATAAGACTTAACATCACTAAATACAACATCACTACACTAGCATCAATATCACAAATCAATCGGAAAAATCATCTAAGGGATCATGTAATTATGCAAATGCGTGAAACTACATGAACAATTATCATAAAAACTACCAAAAATAATAAAAAACTACTACATGGAAAATATGCAACTATATGCACTAAACTGTCATGAATATGCAAACTATATGCGACTCACACAAAACATATTCCTTCAACTACTACCTCCAAACTTAAAATATTCAATGTCCTCAGTGAAGGTAATAGTAAGGAATAAGGCATACCTATTCCGAATCAGGATCATCACTCTCAAGGGGTGGTGTGTAAGGCGTGTCTGAAGGTGGATACACGAAGTCCTCACCAAATACTGGCCACTGGATGTCAACACCTGTGGCTCTGAATGCAGTCCCTAGTTCCTGGGTGAGATCATGTGCAAACCGACTATGAATGTCATGCATCGCATCCATCCTCCTCGCAAGACGCCTATATTGCGTCGAACCCAAACCAGGTTCAACATCCGCTCTTGCTTCTTCCTGCTCCTGCTGCTGTGATGGACCAACTTTTGCACCCAACTCAGCTCTCCAAGCCGCCTTGCTAGCCTGCTGCGTACCACCAGCATATGACTGAGGAGCTGGGCATCCTCCTGGCAGATGATCATAAGAATAACCAAGCCCCTTAGGATCGGGCTTGCCACCATACCACTCAGTCATGCTCAACAGCGTAGAACTGTCGATAAGAGTACTGGGAAGCTGTAGCTGCTCATGTACGGGCCAATGAACACCAACTGCCACGCACAACTTCGTCATAACAGACGCATAGGGTATCGAACCCGTAGTACCTCCTCTCAAGAACCTCAAAATACCCTGGTAAATAACCATCCTCAAATCCACATAGTCACCCTGAAGAATACCCCACAACAGACGAGCACGCTCAACCGTAATCTCATGTACATGAGAAGATGGCATGATGTTAGCACAGATAAATAAATTTCAAGCACGTGTAAACCTGTTCATGCACGACGTAGGGAACGTGGAGTAATCAGTTGTGCCCCTCTTGAACTTCCAGTGAGTCTCAGGCACACACAAAGTAGAAACAATCAGATCCAAGTTGAAGTCCTCCGGAGTCTTATCTTTCCAGGTGTCCTGACCGGGCTTCCTCGCAGGCTGCTTAATCACCCTCCTTATCGCATCAGCACTATACTCCACCATCATCCCCCTAACCACAGTAAAATCATTCTTCTCCGCTTTCGCATTAGCATAGAACTCTCGAACAACACTTATGGACACAGCAGCAGGAGCCCTGCAAAAAGGAACCCAGCCCATCTCCAAGATCATCTCCAACAACTTACCATCTTTCTCGGATGGTAGAAAACCTCATTCTTTTGCTATAGGCTTCGAGAGAAGCCTCGTATACTCTGCTTCAGCCTCGAGAGTAGAAAACCTTGGCCTCACACCACCTGCACTCAAAGAATCAGTGGTGCTGCTGCTTACTTGAGTTCTTTGTCTCTTGGGTGCCATTAGGATTGAATAAGAGAGAATAAAAGATAAGTGTTTGAGAGAGAATTGTGTTAGAGAATTTATGAAGTGATGGAGAAAATTATGTATAAGTGTATGTATATATAGGTGGTGATAAGAGAATTAGATATGGAATAGAGATGGGAATTGATTATAGGAATCATGGGAATAATGGGTTTGATTTAGAGAGGGAAATTTGGGATGTGGAAGAGTAAAATCCGGGTAAAAATTGATTTTTTTGTAAAAATCCTGATTTTCTCTTCACAAACTGCTATTTTTTTCTGATTCGGGACCCCAACGCGGCCGCATGCTAGACCATCGCGGGCGCACTCACTTTCTCCAAATCGGCGCGGCCGCGCGCTAGATCAGCACGGGCGCGCTTGGTTTCTGGAAAAAAGCGCGGGCACGCTCATCTTCTAAAGTTGGCCCTGAATTTTTTTCTTTTTTTGATTTTTTTGTGTTTTTCTCCTTTCTTCTTGCTACCTCTACCTACTAATGTACAACAAACTTGGGTTGCCTCCCAAGAAGTGCTTGTTTCACGTCGTTAGCTCGACGTAGAATCTTGAGATCAATCGAACAATAAAACGGCACTAACCAGCTCGGGGTTTGCCGTGTCACCATAGTAATGCTTCAACCTCTGACCATTGACCTTGAATGCTTGGCCCGGATCATTCTCAAAAATTTCCACCGCTCCATGTGGAAACACAGTTTTGATTATGAAGGGCCCTAACCACCTTGACTTCAACTTCCCAGGAAAAAGATGGAGACGGGAGTTAAACAAAAGAACTTGTTTCCCCGACACAAATGATTTGAGCACTAGACTCCTATTGTGCCACCTCTTGACTTTCTCCTTATATATTTTGTTGTTCTCATAAGCTTGAAGTCGAAACTCGTCGAGTTCATTCAATTGAAGTATCCTCTTATTTCCAGATGCATCCAAGTCAAGATTCAACTTCTTCAAAGCCCAATACACCTTATGCTCGAGCTCCACAGGCAGATGACACCTCTTACCATACACCAACTGAAACGGAGACATTCCCAACAGAGTCTTGTATGTTGTTCTATACGCCCAAACAGCTTCATCAAGCTTCGAAGACCAATCTTTCCTTGATGGACACATAAATTTCTCTAAAATGCGCTTGATAGCTCTGTTAAATACCTCATCTTGACCATTTGTCTGAGGATGATAAGCCGTAGCAATGCGATGATTCACATTATACCTTTGCATCATAGCAGTGAACTTGCGATTGCAAAAATGCGACCCCTCATCACTGATTATGACTCTTGGAGTTCCAAATCTTGTGAATATCTGATTGTGAAGAAAATTAAGCACTACTTTCGCATCTTTCGTTGGCAACGCCTTAACTTCAACCCATTTCGACACATAATCAACCGCCAACAAGATATACCGATTGCTACAAGATGAGACAAATGGGCACTTAAAGTCAATTCCCCAAACATCGAAGACTTCAACCTCGAGAAGCACGTTAAGAGGCATATCATCCCTATTGTACATATTACCCACAAATTGACATCGATCACATTTTAAAACAAACTGATGAGCATCTTTAAATAAGGTCGGCCAAAAGAACCCAGCTTGAAGAATATGAGCTGCTGCCTTTTCTCCACCATAATGTCCTCCATAAGCCGTTGAGTGGCAATCTCGCAATATCCCCCCCCCCGTTTCGCTGTAAGGAATACATCTCCTGATGATTTCGTCAGCTCCTTGTCAAAAAAGAAATGGCTTATCCCACATATACCACTTCACTTCATGCAAAAACTTCTTCCTTTGAGCGTACGACAAGTCGGGAGGCATGATATTACTCACAAGATAGTTCACAATGTCTGCAAACCACGGTTCCTCGTCTTGCACTCCGAAAAGCTGCTCATCGGAAAAAGACTCATTGATTAATATCTTGTCCAGTGAAGTAGCACTTGGATCTTCTAAATGCGAGAGATGATCAGTGACTTGATTCTCAGTCCCCTTTCTGTCCTTGATCTCTAACTCAAATTCTTGAAGCAAAAGAACCCATCTGATCAATCAAGGCTTCGAGTCCTTCTTTGAGACGAGATATCGAATTGGAGCGTGATCAATGAAAACTGTCACTTTAGTCCCGAGTAGATAAGATCAAAATTTCTCAAAACCATAGATAATAGCCAAAAGTTCTTTCTCCGTAGTAGTATAATTCAGTTAAGCACTATTCAGGGTCTTACTAGCGTAGTAGACCAGAAGAAATATATTGTTCTTTCTCTGCCCAAGAACTGCTCCATCAAAAGGTTTATTCCAGTCAGGTGTAGTTATGACAGGTGCGGTCATCAAACTCATCATCAAACTTGAAAGGGACATCTTTATCTAGAAACTTGCACAATGGATTCGAAATCTTAGAGAAGTCTTTGATGAAACGCCTATAGAAACCCGTATGACCAAGAAAACTGCGAATTCCCTTCACATAAATAGGTGGAGGAAGATTTTCAATGACCCCCACCTTGGCTTTGTCCAGCTCAAGACCCTTACTAGAAACCTTGTGCCCAAGAATAATGCCCTGTCGCACCATAAAGTGACATTTTTCCCAATTAAGAACCAGATTGGTCTCAACACACCTATTGAGAACGTTTCCAAGATTCTGCAAGCATTCATCAAAAGAATCACCAAATACAGAGAAGTCGTCCATGAACACCTCCACATTCTGACCAATCATATCATAAAAGATGGCCATCATGCATCTCTGAAATGTGGCTGGTGCACCACACAGACCAAAAGAAACTCTTCTGAAGGCGAAAGTACCAAAGGGACAAGTGAAGGTAGTCTTTTCCTGATCTTCTGGAGCGATACAAATCTGATTATAAACCGAATAGCCATCTAGAAGACAATAGTACTCGTGACCAGCCAACCTATCAAGCATTTGGTGAATGAAAGGCAGAGGGAAGTGATCCTTCCTAGTGGCCTTGTTTAGCTTCCTGTAGTCCATACAAACTCTCCATCCCGTGACTGTTCGAGTAAGGATGAGCTCATTCTTCTCATTAGCAACTACTGTGATACCTCATTTCTTCGGTACACACTGAACTGGACTCACCCAAGAACTGTCAGAAATGGGACAGATAATCCCTGCATCCAGCCACTTAAGAATTTCCATCTTCACTACTTCCCTCATGATCGGATTATTTCTTCTTTGCTGCTCAACCGTAGGCTTTCTACCTTCCTCTAGCAGAATTTTTATGCATGCAATAAGAAGGGTCGATTCCCTTAATATCTGCTATAGTCCAACCAATTGCCGATTTCAACTCTCTTAAAATCCTCAAGAGTTTTTACTCATCACTTCCTGAAAGGTCAGATATAATAATAACATGAAAGGTAGATGCATCACCTAAAAAAGCATACCTCAAATGTTCAGGTAGTGGTTTCTGCTCAAGAGTAGGAGCTTCCTCAATAGATGGCTTGAGGCATTTTGGAGATTTGTTCAATTCCTCCATTTCAAGAGATTCAAAAGCCAAATCAATCTTTCTCTTCCAGGGAGAAGCATTCAGATATTGCAATTGCTCTTCACCTTCATCATCTTCACTATCTGAATTCCCCAACAAGGCCTTCTATAAGGCATCAGACCTTAACAATTGATCAAGTTCTGATGCAACCACAGAATCGACCAACACTACCTTTAAGTACTCCTCATTTTCCATAGGAAAGTTCATAGCATTGAACACATTAAAAGTTACATCCTGATCCGACACTCGCATTGTAAGCTCACTCTTCTACACATCTATCAAGGTACGACCAGTCGCCAAGAAAGGTCTTCCCAAAATTATGGGAATCTTCTTATCCTCTTCGAAATCAAGAATTATGAAATCAGCAGAGAAGATGAGTTTATCAACCTTGACCAAGACATCCTCCACAATACCTCATGGATATGTAATAGAACGATCGGCCAACTGCAAAGTCATATAAGTCGGTTTTGGATTAGGCAAGTCCAACTGCTTGAAGATTGACAAGGGCATCAGATTGATGCTAGCTCACAAGTCACATAAGTATCTATCGAAAGACACTTTTCCAATAGTACACGGAATAGTGAAGCTTCCTGGAACTTTTAGCTTTGGAGGCAACTTCTGTTGCAGCACAACACTGCATTCCTCCATGAGAGCGACAATCGCTAAATCATCTAGCTTCACTTTTTGAGAGAGGATACCTTTCATAAACTTTGCGTAACTAGGCATCTTCTCAAGAGCCTCAGCGAAAGGTATGTTGATATGAAATTTCTTGAACACCTCCAAAAACTTCTCAAATTGCTTATCCAACTTTTTCTTCTGCAGCCTCTTAGGAAAAGGCGGTGGATGATAGATATGTTTTTCCCCTGTATTCCCCTCAGGAGGAGTGTGCTCAATAATATTCTTCCTTGGTTCCACTTCTACTTCCTGCTCCTCCACTTCTTCTTCCTGCTCCTCCACTTCTTCTTCAGCCCCAGCTACTCCATTCGAAACTTGAGTTTGGCCAGGATTTGCAACCTTCCCAGACCTCAAAGTGATTCCCTTCACCTGCTCCTTAGCTTCTCTCTTTCCTGGTACTTCAGTGTCACTAGGTAGTGTACTAGATTGTTGATTTAGCAAGGCATTGGCAATTTGTCCAATTTGATTTTCCAAGGTCTTGATAGAAACTGCTTGGCTTTTGCACATAAGCTTCAACTCCTCTAATTCAGATTTTTCATTAGCTTGTTGCAGCTAAAGTTACTGTCTTGGTGCATATTGCGGTTACTGAAAACCAGGGGGGTTGTACTTCTTTGCTGGGCACTACTGATAAGACTGTTGAACCGTATTCTGAGTGTTGTTCCAGCTGAAATTTGGATGATTTCGGTTGTTAGGATGATAGGTGGCTGGCACAGGTTGTTGCGATCGCTGAAAGTTGCTCACGAACTGAGCTGATTCACTAGAAATAACACACTGATCAGTCTCATGGGCACCAGCACAAAGCTCACAGACACTAGTGATTTGATTAACTCAATAATTAGCCAAAGTGTCCACCTTCATCGTCAAAGCCTTAAGTTGGGCAACTATAGCAGTTGCTGCATTTAACTCCAGAATTCCTTGCTACTTTTCCCTGAGTAAGTCTCTGGGAAGGATTCTGGTATTCATTAGCAGCCATCAGTTCAATCAATTCATAAGCTTCATTATAGTTCTTAGCCCACAAGGCTCCTCCTGATGCGGCATCGAGCATGGGTCTAGAAGTAGCACCCAATCCATTGTAGAAATAGTTTATAATCATCCAATCAGGCATGCCATGGTGTGGGCACTTCCTTAGCATCTCCTTATATCGATCCCAAGCCTCACACAGAGATTCTCCAGTTTGCTGAGCAAACTGAGTAAGAGCATTCCTGATTGCAGCAGTCTTTGCTATAGCGAAGAATTTAGTGAGAAATTTTTGAGTAAGATCTTCCCAAGTAGTAATGGACCTTGGTGGTAGAGAATGTAACCAACACTTCTCTTTATCCCTCTGAGAGAATGGGAAGATTCACAGCTTGATTGCATCTTCAGTCACACCATTGAACTTGAAAGTGTCATAGATCTTGATGAAATCCCTGATGTGCATGTTGGGGTCTTCTATAGGAGAACCCCTAAACTGAACTGAGTTCTGTATCATCTGAATCGTGCTTGACTTGATCTCAAAAGTGTTAGCCGAGATAGTTGGTCTGATGATGCTCGACTGAATATCATTGATCTTAGGCTTAGAATAGTCCATCAGAGCCTTAGGAATTTCTGCTTGATCTCCCATCACTACTAAAGCTGGTTCCTCGGCTTTCTTTTCTTCTTCTACCTTCTCTTCGTCCTCAACAACTTCCCTTCAAATCACTACACCTTCTTCCTCGGCTTGATCCTAATTTCTCTTACGAGATCGAGAACGCGTATGCATACACGCTCGCCAGAGTACCTGAAATAAGACAAGGAAACAGATAAGTAACAATGTCCGAGTCACGGAACTTTAACGAACACTGATGACAAACACATAAACTAAAAATTAACACAGAATTTTCCGGCAGCGGCGCCAAAAACTTGTTAGTCGCTAAACACGCGCTAAAATACACGCAAGTTTATGCGTTCAAAAGTAAAATAAAATATCTTCTAGTTCGTTCCCACAGAGAATCACTTTTGTAATTTCAGTCAATGTATTTATACAACAATGGTGTGGTAATTATCCAATGCTAAGATGATTAACAACTTGAGATTGTTTTTAACTAAACTTAAGCTAACAATTATAACTAAGAGAATAACCAATCCCCTTAGGATCGGGCTTGCCACCATACCACTCAGTCATGCTCAACAGCGTAGAACTGTCGATAAGAGTACTGGGAAGCTGTAGCTTCTCATGTGTGGGCCAATGAACACCAACTGCCACGCACAACTTCGTCACAACAGATGTATAGGGTATCGAACCCGTAGTACCTCCTCTCAAGAAGCTCAAATTACCCTGGTAAATAACCATCCCCAAATCCACATAGTCGCCCTGAAGAATACCCCACAACAGACGAGCACGCTCCACCGTAATCTCATGCACATGAGAAGATGGCATGATGTTAGCACAGATAAATGAATTTCAAACACGTGCAAACCTGTTCATGCACGACGCAATGAACGTAGAGTAATCAGTTGTGCCCCTCTTGAACTTCCAGTGAGTCTCAGGAACACACAAAGTAGCAACAATCAGATCCAAGTTGAAGTCCTCTGGAGTCTTATCGTTCCAGGTGTCCTGACCGGGCTTCCTCGCGGGCTGCTTAATCACCCTCCTTATCGCATTAGCACTATACTCCACCGTCATCCCCCTAACCACAGTGAAACCATTCTTCTCCACTTTCGCATTAGCATAGAACTCTCGAACAACACTCATGGGCACAGCAGCGGGAGCCTCGCAAAAAGGAACCCAGCCCATCTCCAAGATCATCTCCAAACAACTTACCATCTTTCCCGGATGGCAGAAAACCTCGCTCTTTTGCTATAGGCTTCGAGAGAAGCCTCGTATACTCTGCTTCAGCCTCGGGTGTAGAAAACCTTGGCCTCACACCACCTGCATTCGAAGAATCAGTGGTGGTGCTGCTTACTTGTCTTCTTTGTCTCTTGGGTGCCATTAGGATTGAATAAGAGAGAATAAAAGATAAGTGTTTGAGAGAGAATTGCGTTAGAGAATTTGTGAAGTGGTGGAGAAGTTTGTGTATAAGTGTATGTATATATAGGTGGTAAGAAGAGAATTAGATATGGAATAGAAGTGGGAATTGATTATGGGAATCGTGGGAATAATGGGTTTGATTTAGAGAGGGAAATTTGGGATGTGGAAGAGTAAAATTCGGATAAAAATTGATTTTGTAGTAAAAATCCTGATTTTCTCTTCACAAACTGCTATTTTTTTTTTCTGATTCGGGACCCCAACGCGGCCGCGCGCTAGACCATCACGGGCGCGCTCACCTTCTCCAAATCGGCGCGGCCACGTGCTAGATCAGCGCGGGGGTGCTTGGTTTCTGGAAAAACAGCGCGGGCGCGCTCAGCTTCTGAATTTGGCCCTTAATTTTTTTTTCTGATTTTTTTGTGTTTTCTCCTTTATTCTTGCTTCCTCTACCTACTAGTGTACAACAAACTTGGGTTGCCTCCCAAGAAGCGCTTGTTTCACGTCGTTAGCTCGACGTAGAATTTTGAGATCTAACGAACAATAAAACGACACTAACCAGCTCGCGGTTTGCCGTGTCACCATAGTAATACTGTTACGACCGACATTTTATGTAATATTAATTGTGAATTTGGTGTAATTATAAAGCCGAATGCAAATATATTCAATGATTGTACGTTGGTGTGAGTGAAAAATTTCTGCATTATAAATTTGCTTTATTTGTATATGATTTTTCAAAGCAAGAGTTTATTTAATTGCATTATTTTTGATTTATAAGGAATATTCTAAGCCTTGAATTTTTTTTCCTTATAAAGGTATTTTGTTCACAAATTTTGAAAATGATTTTATAAAGTCTCTAAAAATCCAAGTTATTTTATGGTATAAATTTTATAATTTTTGAACTTGTATTTATTTTATAAAAAAAAATCTTTATAAATTTTATTTGTTATAATTAGAAAATTACATGGCTACCCTTGCATGCAAATACTCTTCCAATTCAACTAAGGGGCAAGGAAGACATTTCCAACCCCACTCACTTTCATTATACTAACCAAATTACCACTTTGTCCTTGCATGCAAATCTACCTAACTATGTTGGAAGGTTACTCTTGTAAAATCTCAAATCCACTCACTTTTGGTCAAATAAAAACCAAACTAACATGATTATTACTCCACTTTCACCCCACCATTTCCACACTCCTCCTTTCATCCCCCTCCTCTCGGCTCTCCCCTCTCCTCTCGGCTTTTTGGCCGAAGCCATACCCTCCTCCCTTTTCTTCATTCTTCATTCAAGCTCCCACTTTCCAATCAAGTAAATGTTACTTCCTATATCTTGATCATACATAATTCAAAGGGTGTTGAGTGAAAAGTTTAATTTAAAGGTTGCATGTAAAAGTTTTAGTGAAACTCAAAATACAACCTTGATTCTTGTGAGTTTAGGGTTGTTTTTGAGAGGACTACAAGGAATGGAGAAGTGCCAAGTCTTGAGAGGGAAACTCTTGATGATTAAATGGCCATTCCCATCCATTTCATTCGGCCATGACCATATGGGAGCCGAATGAATGGTCCTTAAGACTATTCTTGCTGCTTAAATTAATTTTTGCATGTTTATGTGATAATGACTTGAATTTTGTGGTGAAAATTTGATAAAACTCTTTGCATGCTAAGTGATCATCTAGGTATAGCTTATGCTAGGCTTGCATATCAATTTTATGATAGAATATATGTAGAAAATATGTTGTTTTGGTTTACAAAACCCGAAGACATGCATGCATGTGGATTTCTCTTAGAATGTTATAAGATTTTGATCATTCGGAAAGATTTTGTTAGTGAGCCTTAATTTCAGTAGTAATAATGTGTTAATATTTATTTATGCTTCTTGTTGCGTGGTAATAATTCATGGTTATCTTTTAATAAAAATGCATATCTTGTTTCAAAAGCATGAAGATTTGTGAGTTGTGAAGTGTAGTTTCTTTTGTTTTTCCATAATTGTACCTTAGGTAAGGATGATCTCACCCAAGGTTATTTTGAGAACAAGGGAGTTAGTTCAGTAGATTACCATGTTTAAGTCTTGGTTTGAGTATTGGGTTGTTGGTAGTTGAGTTTGTCAAGTCAAAACCGTGAAGAAAGGAGAGTTATAGTTTCTGCAGAAAATCAGTTTAGAACTCTGAGTTTTAGAGTGAGTTTTGACCATGTCATTGATGTGCACTTTGAGGCCCAAGCCACCAGAAGTTATTATTGGGAGTATATAAAAGGTTTTAGGAGTTGGTTGGAGGTTTGCATGTCATTTGGTTAGGTGCACAAGTAGAACAACAAAATCTGTCCAGCAGGGGACAGTTTTGTTGCAACTTAGAAATAGGGAGATTTGACCATGTCATGAGTAGGCCCTCATTAGGCCCTGTTGGGCCTTAGTTAGAGGGAGTGTCAGAGAAGTTTTTCCAACCATAGTTAATAGGATATGAGTTAGAACCATGTGTCGCAAGTTAATTCAAGTCAGGGCGTTTTCTGCCCAGAAAAACAGGGGAACCTTGGACTTTTAGCTTAGGCCCAAGAAGGCCCAAGCTAGGCCCTTGAGACACATCAAGTTTGTGAGATGCCCTTAGGTCAGGAGAGTCTTGTGTAAAAGTTTTGATGGAAAACTTGTAATTTAAGAGTGTCTAATGCACTCAAGAATCCATAGTTGTCATTCTGAAATTTGCACCAGTGAGCACTTTCACTTATCACATAGTTTTATAACACTTAGGAGTGAGTATTAGGTCGACCACCATAGTTGTAAGATAGTATAAGGTCAGTAGAGCAAAAGGCACAAGTGAGGGTCAATAGGTTTTGGATAGTTTAGTAAAGGCACATCGAGTTAGGAAGCCAAAATTAGAAAACTTTGTCTAGTTTAGCGACCAAGTGACTTAAGTTGTGAGTCGAGATCATCCAAGCCTAGTGTTGCATTATGGTATATATGATGTTATTAACATATGATATGTGATTATGTGGCTATGTGTGAACATTTGTAATTTAAAAGTGAATATAAAATTAAGTGCATATAGGCCTAAGTGCCATCCGTGTTAAGTTTCGGGTTGTAAATAGGTTAAGATGGTAAGAATATATTATAATGAGGATTATTATTATTTCTGTAGGATCTCGAGACGAGGGAAAACTTGCCATAAAGGTCGAGTGAAGCTCCAGTTGTTGCTCCTACCAGTCAGACCAGACCAGCCTTTCTCAAGGCAAGTGATTCAACTTACCTTCGTATTTACTGTAAATAGTTCATATATATCGATGCATTTATCCTGAGTCATTTTGATATATTTAAATCAAGCGTATCTTTTGTTTATCTTTGAGTTATATAGAGATGCCATGAACCCTCGAGTACAGTATTGCAAGTAGTTTCAAAAGTCTTTTCATGATAGTTAAATGCCATGATAAAATGAAGAGTTGTTATATTACTTGATTGATCCTCTTGATTAACATGCTGATGATTCCTAAGTATTGATATCTCATCCTGATACTTGAATCCCTATAGAAACTTACCTTGAATCCTGAAAGCTAGATATTTATCAAAGTGATTCCTCATTGATTGATACCCCTCTTTCTTATCCTAAAGCTTGACAATTCTGATATATCCTGAGCTAAAGATCATTTCTTCATACCTTAACACCCTTAGTATTCATGAAGCTTATCTTCTTGATGATCCAACACCTATACCTTGACGGGAAACCATTGCTTTAAGCCCAGTTTGGCAGTTACCCCTTCATATTATCCATTAGCCTCACTAAATTTCCTTGTCCAAGTTTTGACATATGAAAACCTTTTAGTTACCCTAATAGAGTAAAGTTTTGTGAATCATGGCCCTGAGAGTTAGTATCATTTTCCCCGTGTTTCGAGTTAATCCTATAATTCCCTTGATAAAAATGTTTACTGTAAAAAGAGATTTTAGTTATAATTCGGCATCAGTGTTTTTGAAATAAATAAAATGTGAGGTTTTCAGTCCCAAAGGGGGATAAATGTTTTCTTTGAATGGTGGATCTGGACTGAGACGCGAGTCCTTTCCATACTTATATTAGGCTTAAAAGATTGCCTAGGGACTCCCATTAATGTTTTAGAACCCAGCGAGGTTCGGAATTACTTCGCGGTTGATCACCGGCTGTAATCCGTAGCGTCATAAAATGATTTTGATTAAGACATGATTTTAAAATTGTTTTGATACAAGCAAAATGATGCCATCGCGCATACTTTTATCTCTCGTTATCATTGGTTATGTCTTTCCATTATCATGCTTTAATGTATATCTCGATTTATGTTTTGTATCGTACTGTTAGCACTTGTTGAGCATTTGGCTCACTCCTTGCTTTACCCTGATATTTTGCTGTATTTATTTTCCTGTTCAAGTTGGGGGCGTGACATATTCAAGTCTTATCTTGTAGTCTCATCTATGTGATGAGCTTTCAAAACTGTTTATACCTTGAACGGTGGTGGTTCAAGTAGTATTCGAAAAAGATATAAGTATATTGGAGTATCTTGTAACTTCATCTTTTCAACTTATATCTAGTTAATGATTATCTTATTCATGACAAAGATTTTCAGAAAAACGTTGAGATAAGGTTAGATATATGAGATCACCTTGCAACGATATTTTTATATAGTTATAAACTGGAATTATGTGTATATTATACATGTCAGAGGATTTCAAAGATTGTATAAAGTATATATGTATATATATATTGAATATTTTGCGACTTGGTCGCGTTAAGATATCAACTTGGTTCATTTCTTCTTGACCAAGACTTTCATGAGTACTATGAGAATGCTCATATATTGTTAATTATTATACATATTATTTCGGTGGGCTTGTTGCTCACCCTTGCTTTCTTCTTTCATCACACAACAACAGATAGAAAAGATGAACAGGACCAAGCTTCCAATTCGCAAGTGGTTAGGAAACGTTCCGCAGTCTTCTGGAAGCGTTGATGTCGCCGTAGCTGAGGTAGGAACTACCAATAGGCTAGGCTTTCAACTATTGATAAACCAGACTTATGTATATTATGAATTATAATAATGGCAAAGAATATGTAAATTATTCAGAAACCCTTTTAAGGTGAAATGGTTTATAATTGTGGAGTAAAATGACTTGTGTTATTTTTGGTATTCATCTCTGAGACTATAACTTGTGGTGTGTGTGTATATTGTGGGGTCACAGTACGCAGCAGTTGGTTGATTGTTAAGGTTAAGTATTATTAAGGGAAATGGAACTCGTGACAACCTTGATCCCTGACCCCAGATCTGGGGGTGTTACATAAATGGTATCAGAGCCAAGCGTTATAAACCTCAGAGATGATGTGACGTTAAGATAATAAGTTCACTAAGATAATAAGAACTCTTGCCAAGTTCATAGTCGGGCTACCTAACGTAGTACTGACAGTTAAAACCCTTACGGGAACCCTTGTAAATATTATGATAGTAACATAATTCATTCTCGTATAGGGCAGCGGGGCACCGAACCCTGAGGTTCAGGAGCATCATCATGAGGATATTTTATTACATATTGGAGATCAAATTGTGAATCTAATAGAGTACCCTAATGAGGGACCGGATGAGATTTATATTGAGAATGTTACGGTTGAGGATGTTATCCCATAAGGGATTGTTGCTGAGGAGGATCTCGTGGAGGATCCTGACGAGAATGAAGAGAGGACCGCTGAGGAATTGATGATCGTAGTCAGGGCGACTACCAGAGCTAGAATGGCCGCGAGGGTGGCACTAGAAGATGAAGAGTTACCAAGGGCACAAAGGATAATGAGGGCAGAAGGAGTGGGGCCTTCCACGGCACCAATTATACCAGTATCAGACCCTCTTCCAGAGGTTCCTGTAGACATCCATGAGGTTCCACCAATTCCTGTTCCCTCCCCTGTACAGAGCCCATCACCTACTGAGGAAATGCCACCTTTATCTCCTGCACCATTGTCACCTGATACCGTGCTTGGTTATCTATTTGGATCTCCTGGGTCTGTACCACCTGCACCCCATGGACTGCTAGATGCTACCACTCAGGCTTCTCTTACCGCCAATTATCATATGACTTTGGGTGGCCTGTCTGAGGCCCGTAGATTTGTTGGACCGACTTACTGCACCAAGAATTGAGGGCGGGGTACTTCCGGCAGGATTAGCTTATAGCATGGACAAGATTGAGGCTACCACCCGAATTACAGCTAGAGGCCATCTTGAGGGTCAGGTTGATCCAGCTCTACTTGCGACTATCTTAGACCTCATCACCACTGTGATGGAGCAGGTTAGTGATGTCGTGCGTGCCGGCATTTCTTGATCCATGGTAGTGTGCAGAGCCAGAGCGATTAGATAAGGGTTTGATGTAGCACCGCTTTTGGAGGATTAGCCTAAGTTATGAATGATTAGTTTTAATGACTAGATGATTATCTATGGTAGTACTTTTGGGATAAAAGCGATCAGATCAAATGATGTAATTCTCCTTAATATTTTCAGTTGTTGTACCCTCGAACAAATGGTTATGTATATATTCGTTAATTTCAGTTCAGATCAGTTTGTTTGTGATAAGTTCATATTGTTAATTGCACTATTAACACTTAAGAGAGTGTCATGAAGTTTATAGAACTTGAGAATTCATAATTTGTAATCATGCAAGGACTGAACGAGGGAAAGACTTAAGCAAAGTAAGTAAGACAAATATCCAGAGATTCTCAAAATTTTTCCAAGCATTATGCCCCCACGAGGAATAAGATTAGGGGCAAACCTTGAATGTGATAATCAGGGAGGTCGCAATTAATATATAAGGAACCCAGAATATAATGAAGTGGAAAATGAGGATTTTAAATTAAAAGATGACCCCAATTATGGGGAGTAGGAAGAAATATTTAGACTGAGAAAACAGAAGTCGAGCAAGATAGGAAGAACCAAGATGGTACTCCTATTGGGCAATCCATGGACCTGCCTAAAACAAAACTTATACTTTTACCCCTAACCACCACCTTGAGGAAACAATGTGGTGTGAAATTCTTTCAGGACCTTTAAGTCGCTAAGCTCTCAGAGTTCGAAGGAAATAGCTGACCCAGTCGAGGCAAGAGCCTAGCTAAAGGAAATAGAGGAATCATTTGAGATTCTAAATGATTGACTAATCACAAAAGATTGTTTTTGTCACTTACCCTCCTAAGAGAGAGGCCACCCGCTGGTGAAAGGCCAAGGAAGGCACATAGAAAGAGATTATAATAAACTGATTTAAGTTCAGTCAATTGTTTTCAGTAAAGTACTTCCCAAGCTTATGGAGATAGTGTAAAAGCTTTAGAGCCAGAACAAAGGCAGACGAGTATGATGAATTATGAATCTAAGTTGTAAAAGTTGTCAAGATTCGTTCTGAGGACACGAATCCAGAATGACAGGATGTTTGAAATCAATGCTTATGTGGTGTTGGTTCATGAAATAGTTGTAATAGAAACGAAAATAAAAGAAACTAAAGTGGAAAGGAAAATAAAGACAATAAAGTTGAGGAATGATAAGGGAGTTGGGTATGAGGAAACCCTAAAGACTTGTAGCAATAGAAATAGAAAAGTATGTAATCGTCAGGATGAGGGTGATTCACCATGAGTTAAATTGATGGTTGAAGGCATAAGAGATACGTATTTTTTATCCCATGTAAGTTGGGAGGATTCGAGGAAACCTTGAGATAGTTCGAAGGATAAATAATGAGACGCGGATAGACTGAGGAGACAAGGAAGTAAGAAATTAGGAAAATTGGATGAAGGAAGTGACCTTCAAGAATGTGAAGTGTAAGACCGGTGGCTTGATACCCAGAAAGAGAGACGCCAGGTATGAAAGATATCCCAACATTGAGATGACTGTTGAGATAAACAACAAAAGTAAATAAGGAATTATTAAGAAGAAGTTCACGTTGAACACGACCAATATCTTCCGGGATATCCCTGTTGTCATTACCAAATTAGGAAAGAAAAGCGGGTAACCATTGTTATCTTTTGAAGGCCATATGCGTTGACCTCAGTTTGAATAAGGAAGCTATTGTGAAATTGGTATAGACTATCGAGGTGAGAATGATTGAATAAGATAATCTATCAAGGATATATGACTTGATTTATCCATGGAAGAGTGTAAGTATCTTTTAAAGGTGAAATTAAGGATAAAACCCCGATAACTTGAGATGAACCCTAGGGGAATGTATAAAGGTTGACATTTCACCCTTAGTAGGGACATTATGAGTTGGGTAGTACGGAATGAAGGACTAAGGCAACAACAACCTTTAAAGATCAGTGGAGAAAGTTTTCAGAACTATATAGACAATGATTCTGGTATTGGTAAATGGTATCGTGATATGCCCTGTACCTAGGGTGTACCTGATGAAGGATTTAAGGATAACCTTAGAGGTTTTACAAGGAGAAAGGTAATATTCAAAGTTCTCAAGCATAGAAATTTTGATAAAGGAAATATGACGTAATTATAATAATGCTAGGTGGGGCACGTGTTGAACCATAAGAAATTATAGATCGATCCAATGAGGGTTATATTATGGTTTGAAAGATTGACATTTCTTCTAATGACTGTACGATACTCAACCGTAATAATAGTTTGGTAAAGATTTAATTCATGTTAGCACTGTGAGTGGGCTATCTATTTTAGAAGGTCCTATCTTGAGATAAGCCAGGAACATGTTATGAGAGGACTAAATGAACTTTTGAGTTTTATGTTTCTTAATAAAGACATATGGTTAATAATGGTATTAACCTACTATTGTTGCTTTCATTGAAACACTTCTGAAATTTTATCTGCTTCATGTCATATGTGCGTCAGGTTCAGTAGTGTTCTTCAAGAATCATGAGCGGTGATCATGTTACCTCCTTAGAAGAATTCGATACGACAGGTATGGACTCCATATGGTTAGCTATTAAGATTTCAAGGAAAACGAATGACGACAGTAGGTCAGTGGTGGACCATAGTAATGCAACAATGATTCTTTGAATAATGAGTCAATTACAACCGTGAGAGTTGTAGTGTAATCGATGTTGAGATTGGGTACCACAAATCGGGTTGTGGTGATGTATAAGTAATCATCGGTAGACTAACTAAGGTGATCATTTACCTATAATATATTTATTCCTTCTTATCGATAAAGAGTAGTATTACTATACGAAAAAGGTTACGGAATATCAATGGATTCTAGTAACTATGATGTCTAGAATGAAATCCGAGATTCGATTTTTGCTGTCAAGGGAGTTTCAAAGGTGATTGAGTATAAGCTCGAGGAAGAGCATGGGTCCATAGAATGATAGACGTAATAGCAAAAATAATTAAGCATGTGAAATGTGATGCGATAATACTGGATATTGATATAGATATATATGTTTTGTTCTCTTGTGACAAACCTCTATAGTTCAGAGGTAGATTCCAAGCCAGATCTTTTGTGGCAGTATTTTTTTTATATATACAATTCTCTTCAATTCGTTCTTTTCTTTTCATTTTGTATAAGCTGAGAAGAACAACCCTTCCAGAAGGGGAGGTATTGCCGAATGACTATCTATCTGTGTGATAGAAGCCTAGTAGGATACCATCTATTATTTAATTGCTTGTCAAGTACTAAAGGCTGGCCACCTTCTGTACTAACTATGCAATAGAACAAGTGTTCATGATCATAGTGATCTCTCAACAAATTCCTTTACTTCTATATGATTGATCAAACTTTGGAAAATAGAAACAGCTAAAAAAGGAGTAGTAAAGTTATGGTGGTATTCGGAATGGAAACACGTTCGTGATCCTAAGGTTGACGTGGTTATTAAAAGGTTATAAAACTCTAGCGAGTAAAGGTATATCTAGAATAGTATTCTGTATGGAAGATAGTAATGCTCACGAACCAGAAAAGAAGGAGTATTGAGAAGCAAAAGCTATAATGCTAGAAGCTATGATGAGAGTCTGTGCAATAGAATTGAAAGAATTTGGAATAATCACTTAACGTGGATTGAGTTTTCTTATGACAATAGATCATATATCATTATCGAGATGTCGCCTTATGAGATCCTTGAGGGAAGATAATGTCGATCTCCCTTATGTTAGGATGAAGTTGCAGAGCGCAAGATGCTCGGACCAGCAGTGGTCCAAAGGACCAGGGATATAATAGATCTAATCAGAAGACGGCTGGTAGTAGCCCAAGATGGACATGAGAAGTATGTTGAATTGACACGAAAGGACAAGGAATAGGAAGTAGGGGACCTAGTGCTGTTATAGGTATTCCCTTGGAAAAGATGGATGTGGTTCGGAAAGAAAGGAAAGCTAAGCCCACAAAGTGTTGGACCCTTGGAGATATTAAGATGTATTGGGAAGTTAGCATATGAGCTAGCCCTACCCCTGAACCTGTAGCAAGTTCATAACATGCTCCACGTATCAATGTTAAGGAAGTATAATTTGGATGCCAGACAAATAGGGGCACATGAGCGCATAGGCATGCAACCAGACGTAACCTATATGGAGCAACCAGAAAGGGTTATAGATCGAAAAGGAATAAGTGCTTAGGAGAAGGGTTATCAAACTAGGCAGAGTTTGGTGGTAGAACCACAATATGGGAAAATTTACTTGAGACTTAGAAAGTGCAATGCTAAGAGAGCATCCCTATTCATTTTCTATCTGATTCCGGGACGGAATCCTTTTAAGGAGGGGAGACTGTAATAACCCCAATTTTTGGAAAATTTTGAAACACGGACGAATAGTAACTTTTGCTGATGATGCTGATTAAGGAAAATTATCAGACCACGCTATATAGGAGTACTGTTATGGAAATTTTAAGATCATATTAGTACTCCATAAAGTAAATAAGTGTATGTAAAGATCGTCAGAATCCGAATCCGAATCCGAACACTTTGATTTTTTTTCCCGAAAATCCACCAGATACCGAAAGAATTGAGTATAAGGTAACAGGATAAAAAGGATTTAAATTCAAGTATTATAAGAGAGGATCATAAAAAGGAATATAATGTATTGAGAAAGGTTAAGGAAACCCAAGTAATATGATCCCAGGTATGATCCCTCAAACGAGAAACGAGAACGAAAGTTAAGCGAACAGTATAACAGATCAGCAGTCATTAGGCAAGCAATTAGGAATTAATCAAGGAGGTTAGGGATGATGATGTCATCAAACCAATAAGAAGAGGACAAGTATGGGAAGATTACATAAGAATGATGACCTAAGTATGACAAAAAGAAGTGTGTTGTTGGTTGATTGTGAACCACACAAAATTTACCATGGTAATAATCTAATTAACAAACAAAGTGGATCAACCAAGCCAAAAACAAATCATAACATCAAAAACACAAAACACTTCATTTCCAACAAGAAGCTCTCGGCTTCTTCCTTTTTTTCAAAGAAGAAAATTCAAAATCCAAGATCCAAGCATTGTTAAATTGCAAGGTAATTATCCAAGGTTCCTTATGATTAGTTATAGTTATCCTAGTAGTTTAAGCTCCAAATACCTTCACAATCTCGTTCAATAAATCATTTAAGAAGAGAGTGAATAGTGTTTTCAAGAAATTTAAATTGTTTGATCTTGTATTTTTGGTTAGATTAAGCTTTGGTAAGGACTTTCAAGGGTGATTCCAAGCTCCTTAGTTACTTTTACTCACCAAGGAAGGTATAATCTCATACCGTAGCCCTACTTTTATATATTTAGAGTTTTTGTGTTTGGTATGGTTCATGAGAAGCATGATTCTTGTAGACTTAGAGTGTGGTTGGTTTTGTAATGAGTTTGGAGTTGTAAATCTTGGATTATTGGTTAATGAACTTAAGTATAGTTTTAGTTCATGTTTGAGAATAATATAAATTGGAGAACTTGAGGTGTTGGGGCTGTTGTAGTATTTTATGGATGGATTTTGGTTGTATGGTTGATTTGTGTTTGATTTGGAGTAGGATAAAATTTGGTAATCGCGTAAACATAGCCGTCGTAATGCCCGATTTACTTTAGACTTTTATTGTTCTTAACATCAGGACCCGTGAACTCACTGTTAGGTTTTGACCATTGCCATGATTAGATAGTTCATGTTACGAGCTTTGTTTTGATATGTGGTTCGCTTGAATCTGATGTACGGTTTAGGAGAAACGACCATTTTAAGTAACGGCGTTTCGCGACTGAACCCTTACCCCTCACCTTACTTTGAAACATTGGTTAAGGCCCTAAAATGACTAATTGGATTATGAAACAATTATGTAAAGTGGGTTAGACAGTTGGTATGGTACTCGTGAAAGAATCGCCTTAAAACTCTTAATGGTTAATTTATTAAAAATGGTGGAGTCAAGGGTACTCGAGCGACTTAAGTGAATCGTTAAGCGCAAAAGCGAACGTTAGGGTCTAATTGGTTAAAGTATAGATTCATAAGCGACTTTGGTTTAATTCCAACTTATATGTTGTTTATAGGTTACCAGACTCGTCCCAAGCCATTTATCTCCCCACTCGCTCAGGCAAGTTTTCTACCCGTTATACTGTTGTTGTGATGTATATATGTATATGCATTATCTTGTGATAGATGCATAATGGTTAATTAGCAAATCTTGCGATATATTGGAGCATGCTGATATGTGATATATGCATGTCTGTTTCGTAATATTGATATCTATCTGTTGATTCCAATGTTTATAGTTGCATAATACCTATGCTAGAGATAAGCAGTAATTGCGTATACCCTTAGTCTAGGGGACCCAAAGGTGAACATTTTCTAAAACCGGGAGTCGATGTTCCCGAGTATATTATATATGTTTATATATATATAGATTGATATAGTTTTCACAACTATTAATCGAATAAGGTTTGTTCGATAACTTTATTTTTATTAATGAATATTATTTTGAATATTCATTTGAGGGCTTATGACTCCGTTTATTCTATATAATGAATATTATTTTTAATATTCATTCGAGGACTTATGACTCCGTTTATTTTATTTAATGAATATTATTTTTAAATATTCATTCGAGGACTTATGACTCCGCTTATTACTAAATAATATTCTTTATTTTATTAAAGAATAATGTTTCGATAATCAAACTTATTTTCGATTATTCAAATAAAGATCATATTTTCGTATAAGTATATCTTTGGTTATTTATTATTCATTTCGAGTATGAGTTTTAAAACTCCTACCTCGATTATTTTTATAAAGATTATCCTTATGGGAATATTATTTAAATAATAATATTCAGATATTTTCTAATATATCGGGACTAATTTATTTCATTAAATCAGCATTACTCCAAACATTCTTAAAAATGTTTTCGAGTCTTCAAAATGATTTTTAAAAGATTAGAGCGGATCCCAAAACTCATTTTTATATTTAAGATCTTCCTTTCGAAGGGGATTTAAATACTCGCTCAAAACCTGAGGGATCCGGCTCTGTGGTGTGTTTTATATTCGCAACAAGGTTGCTATTTTGATAAAAGAGTTTTTGATTACTTACCCAACACTCGGGAAGTAAAATTCTTGGAACAAGTTAATCCATTCACAGGCATCGCCTGAGAAATATCGGTGAGTTTTCTTTTCCAACTAGATACGACTTCTTGGTGGAGCCGTATCAACAAGTTTCTACTTGGGGAAAGGGGGGACGAGCTTTACGTTTCAGAGTCATGGATTTCATCTGAACTAGGAGTGGCGTAAGTGGTCGAGTGGCGTCGGCCCAGCCTTATTATATTGGCCCAAATGGCCTGGAAGTTCCGCTAAGATGGTACATTCCTTAGGAGTCCAGTGTTCGATTGACAAGTAAATCCGACAGGTTCTTCTCTACATGTAGAAAATGGTGGGGTTGCACTACTGCGACTGATCATCGTAAGTGGTCTTCCTGGCGCGGTAAACTCCCGTAATGAGTTCATCATCTAGTTGGATATTTCTGCAACACTACCCGGAGCATTTCGATCGAAAGGCTACGAATGGGTGGTTGCCGAAGCATTGACAGGGTCAAACAGTTAAAATGGTGTTTCCATCGAATGAAGTATCTCGTAACTTCATTTCCTTTAAAAAATATTTCGAAGATTGAATCTATTCAAGTCTTATCTTGTAGTCTCATCTATGTGATGAACTTTCGAAACTGTTTATACCTTGAACGGTGGTGGTTCAAGTAGTATTCAGAAAAGATATAAGTATATTGGAGTATCTTGTAACTTCATCTTTTCAACTTATATCTAGTTAATGATTATCTTATGCATGACAAAGATTTTCAGAAAAATGTTGACACAAGGTTAGATATATGAGATCGCCTTGCAACGATATTTTTATACAGTTATAAACTGGAACTCTATGTATATTATACATGTCAGAGGATTTCAAAGATTGTAAAAAGTATATATGTATATATATATTGAATATTTTGTGACTTGGTTGCGTTAAGATATCAACTTGGTTCATTTCTTCTTGACCAAGACTTTCATGAGTACTATGAGAATGCTCATATATTGTTAATTATTATACATATTATTTCGGTGGGCTTGTTGCTCACCTTTGCTTTCTTCTTTCATCACACAACAACAGATAGAAAAGATGAACAGGACCAAGCTTCCAATTCGCAAGCGGTTAGGAAACGTTTCGCAGTTTTCTGGAAGCGTTGATGCCGTCGTAGCTGAGGTAGGAACTACCAATAGGCTAGGCTTTCAACTATTGATGAACC